>NC_057780.1:2625541-2925541 GCF_014825855.1 Bombus pyrosoma | reverse complement strand
GTTTCTGTAACTTTTGCTGCTTGTTTAACTTGAAACTATTGGCTCGTGGCGAACTATTATACAACTCGCAGTTCGCTCGTTGAATTGCAATTAACTTCAATGTAAAAATGCACATTAATGAGGTTCCAGTTATAGCAAGTTATGGAATTTACTTCGTTCAGTTTGGGATATCAAACGCGATCTAAATATTCCGAAATAAATGAAAAATTAAAGATTATAATTAGACGGAGGATTTTTATGCATTTTTGCGAAATTTAAAGATACGGAAAATACACGTATTATGGGCAGTAGGTAAAATATTCAAAGTGATATATTCGTTATAATTCATAGTAGTTGAAACGAATCTCTGTTTAAGTTGTATCATTTTGATTACGTGCATAATATTAATCGTGATATTTAAGACTCGATGAAGCTCATCAGAGAATGCCACTTTATTGGAATTGCTCGAGTGGAAATAATATTTCGGATGTTATTAACAAATTAGTGATTTCTATGTGAAATACAAATCTACGTTCCGTATCAACCTCAATCGTTGAATTACTTCGATGTTATTAGCTATGACGCGTTCAATTACCTTGCAATATCTCTCTTCAGCTTTCCAGGCATTAAGTTGCTCATAAATATTCAGCGATTCAAGAAATCGAGGTATTCAAACTCGGCTGCATCAGAAGTCATCGATAACGCAGAGTTGCTCCGTGAACTTTTAACTTTGATATGCATAGATTTATCGATCAATGACAATTCCCGATTTTCCTCGCATCGTATACTTATACGACAATTACAATTCCTTCGGATTTCTTGATTTCGAAGGAAATGAAAGAGCAGAAACACGAATAGAATAATCTGAACAGATAAATAAATAAATAAACAATTTGCAAACAATTATCTAAACTTGTGACGAACAGAAAATAAAGTTAAGAAACATCTGCATATATAATGCAAAATTAGAGAATAGGAACGTACGCATCGCAATCTTCGGATCGTTCGTTCATCGCAATACTCATTGGTTGGTGCAAACGTTCATTCGCTATAATTATGACCAAATCCTCCATAAACTCATTATAATTTTAAAAAGGAACGGCTGTCTGCGAGCAGGTCGTAAACGGCGGTGACAATCGGAGATCTCGCGCGAATGGAAGGAAACAGTGACGCGGTGAGGATTTCCGGTTATCCGACACTGACGTCCACGTCAGCGGAAACCGATCGAACGATCGTAAAATGCATTGGGTCTTGGTTTTCAACGGGACTCCCAGTCGGATTGGTCGAGGCTCATTATTAAACCACTTGGTGGCGCGTGAAGAGTAGGGGAGGGTTCATCTTTGCGATGGAAATCGAGATCGTTCCCGTATGCAAACCACATTGAAACGTGTTGCCCGAGGAAATGGCCAGGATCGTGCTGCTTGGTACGCCTGGCGTCGTGTGCGACACATGTGTCGATTTCTCGACATGGTCTATGTATCAGGTCGGGCCTCGGCACGTGACCGATCACCGAAAAACGTGCATCCCCCGGACTTCGAACGCCTCCACCGGTTTTCGGTTACGCCCGGAATTGTGAAATCGCTCGCTCGATGTCGATAGTATGCCAGAAACGAGTTGTCAGGTAATTTTAATATCTTCGCGTCCGATAAATCTCTCTCGCGACGTTCAATTCGTACGTTAAGATTTTGTTTCTTTGTGTATGTATGATGGCTATGCTATTAGTTCGGTATATTCGAGTCATTCAAGGGAAAAGTGGCGTGAGTCGAAGAAGTTGATTACTAAAGGATAATGAAGGATAACGCAAAAATTCTACGAGCAGCCGAATGGACGATTCTCACTTATTCCGCTATTCGCCAAGAAACTAACGAAGATATACTTGCGTCACTTCTGCGCAAACAGAATGAATGTCAGGCTTTCAAGATACGGCGTTGAACCAGATAGGCAAAAAATTGACTTACACCACTTTTGCATTAAACGACTCATTTAGTTTCGTTATCATTTGGCAGTACTTTTATATGGCTTCAAATATTTAATGCGTACTGTAAAAATGAAACGTAGAAGCGGATAAAAAGAAAAAAGCTTTTTGGAAAATAATGTACGTACAAATACTTTTTATAGCGTTTTATCTGTATATACGTGCACGTAGAATACCAAGGGATTTTAAACTTTAGATGTATAAATTAATTCGGAACATCGCTAGTAAAGCCACATTACACGAAGTATAATATTATAATGATATATATCGTTATTTTGGATGCAGATTACCTTAAAGTCGATCTTCGTAACAATATCACGCGTATAACAGATACGTTTAATCTATCAAAGCTATAGCATAGACATCTCCCCTGTCCACTTGCTTAGTGCAGTAGAACGGTTCTATTATTCTATTAGCTGTCTCTAATTGCTCTGTATAGCGTGTCCCATGTATAATTTGTATCTGACAAACTTAGGTCTGAAACCGATGTGTTTAATTGTTAATTAAATTTTTATCACATGGTAATCGAAGTATCGGTAATAGGAGTATCGATAAGAACGCTGCACGACGCATGAATCGTCTTTGTTAAGATTTTTAATATCGCTATGATTTGATAGATCGAAAATTCCATGTATTAATTTTCATCGGAGGAAAACTGTTGGAAATCAAAGACTGAAATTTATGTTTTGGTATTACAAGTATCATAAATGGGTATCTTAGAATATATTAAAATGACTTTCGTATTTTCTTCTACGTTTTCTTTAATATTACAGCAAAGATTGAAGTTCAGACTGTTCTGCTTGTAGAATGCGTCAGAGTAAAGGATCGTGTAGGGGAAGAAACGAGAAGTTGAAGGATACGCGTTTCATCCTGCCCGTGCTAGAGAGCTCATCAATAAAACCACTCGCATAGTAGAGTGTGCTTTAGACACTGGGATATTCGCTATTAGGGATGAAGGATCTACACGAAAGGATTGATGGTTAGACGAGAATTTGCGACGACATAGAATTCGCATTTGCTAAATCTGCGATAACAATCACGAAATGATTGCCTCTTCAGCCTTGATTGACTTTAAAACTTACGTTGCTCGTCATGAGTGTTAACTAGAAACACTTGCTGTAATTTAACACGAATTAAACGCTTCTAGGCGCTTTCAAATTCTAGTTACTTTATTCTGGATTTGATCTTTCATCCGTGTTACGTGGCGTGTGCATTTCAACGGTGTCGCGATTCAGAATAATTCAGTTGTATGTTAGAAGAACGTCAAACCTATGAAATGGTGATTTTACGGGCTAAATTACAACGTAACGCATTAAATGAAGTAAAATTCGTTAAAACTGTCCGACAAATATAACGAATGGATGTGTCCTACTATTTATGCTCGACGATATAAATCGTCGTTTTCCTTCTATTTAATAATAAATTATTCTACTTTTCCATCGGTTGTCAGAGTTATCACTGACGCTAGAAGTTTATACATTTATTTCTTTTGAAAATCTGGCGACCAACTGTGCGAATTTGCGGTCATTAGCTACGAAGAAAGATCGATAGAGAAGGAGAGAGGTGATTTCAGGCATTTAGAGCTGAAAGAGAGGCCAGGAGGAAGATTAAGCCAGGAACGTGAAATCGAATCTTCCTCTGAGAGAGTTGTATGATATATTAAGGGTAATAAATTTTATCCAGCCTTCGCGGTATAATGATTTATTCGCCTGACTACGTGCACACATACAGTGTTGAATCCTTCTTATTGCATTCCATCGAATATCTTACGCGTAAATACCTTTACCTTATTGATAGAAATAACATAATTTCTGGGAAGTTCGATGGCACGAGGATTAAGAAAGGAACGTGTTTGTTATCGGACTGCGAATGTCTCTGTACTTGTAATAAATGTAAAAATACAACAGTGTGAAAAATATCGAATATAAAATACATTTTATAACACATAAAATAGGAATATTTAGCATATTTTCTATCCAGTATTATCGACGTGCCTAGAAATATTAATTTGCATAAACAATAATAAGTAATAGTTATGTTTGTTCCTTGTTGGTTGTTGAATTTGATCGATTGTTACTGAAATTTATTAATTAAAAGTATAATAAGAATCTTTAGAGATAGCTTAAGGAAACGACAATGGCACAGGATTTTTTGGAATTAGCATATTTTTTTTCCTCAGAGTCTGTCGCTATCTCGTGTGACCGGTACGTAGGGGTTGAGCTTTCTCCATTCTTGAAACATGCACTCGCCAATTGCTTCTTCTCTCCACCGCCTGCATCTCGAGAAAATGCCAAATCAGGAAATTCGAGTGTCTACCCCAGCAACTTACCCAACTTCAAACATCGCTTCTATCATCAGTCTACAATAGAATTTCATCGAGTAGACAAGCATTTCTTCTACTAGTCTACACGCCTATCCTACTCTTTTTTTTTTTTTTTTTTCGAATTGCATACTCGCAAACAGACTCAACTGCCCCAAATCGCCCGTCGAGGCAGTCGAGTGAAAGTTCGTACGCGTCATCTCTCGTACTGCGACAGCGTTCGGTTTAATTATTCAGAAAGAAATTGAATGAACCGAGTGAACTAGCAAATGAATGTTGAAAAGAGATTAAACGAATATCGCGCGAATTTCGCGATCAATTTATTCGAATAAACAGAGACCATGAAAAAATGTTACCGCATAGAAAGTAAAAAGTCAGATAAATCGTACGAAACAAAAATTATTTTCGCAGTACATAAATATTTTCACATATCCATGAAAAGTTTCTAAAGAAGCTAAAAATAAAGAAAAGATCTTGACGGAGGAGTACATAAACGATGACAAGAATCGCGTCGATTTCACTGGCCGTTTAACTGGCAACGGTAATTATAGAGCGATCCATTCGATTCGCTGATTAACTTTCCATTTCATCGGGCAAAGCCGTGGCCAGTATTTTGGCCAGCAAAATGAAAGAATTCCTATTAAAATGGGAGCTGCGTCCCGACAATGAAAGATTTACACGATACGACGAACGATCTGCCTGTCCCTTTCAGAAAAATCCAGCCCGAAGATGTGATTTCACGACGAATAATTGCCACTTCGTTTGAAATGAAAAGGAATAAAGCACTTGTCAGGATAATCTAATGCGATTATTGCGAGCTTCCAGAGAAAATTAAGTCCGACCACTGCAGTCGTTCTTCTCTGCAACGCTGTTATATAGTAATTAGTCGTGGCCTGTTTGCAACAAAGACACGCCGATCGTTACTTGATAATCGTGAATTTCATAATCGCAATTTTTTTATGATAACAAGCTAAATTTTCTGTCAGAAATAATAAAGAAATTTTTGTCTAGCAACAGTTCTATTTCCATCGGTCAGTTTTAAGCTTCAACGATGATATTATACAATTCTCCTACTTATCATTTTATCGCTATAGACACCTGAACCAAGAAGCGTTTCAATTTATCAAACCACGTACTCTCATTCGAAAGGAAATTTGCATATCTTTATCAATAGACGTACACGGCCACTCGGCACATCACCTTTTGCGATTCGTGACTAGCGTTAGAAATCAACGTTTCGTATCCAACATAACATAAAAATTATTCCACGTCAATGTGAAATAAAAATCCTAAATAACTGAAAAGGCAAAAAACATGATAAGCAGTTTTAAGAATCGATAATCAATTCCATGTACCGCATATTGTCGATATATTTGGTTGTAGGGATAAATACGTATTTGTTCGTTCTGTCGAATACTTCAAAAATGTTTCTTTACTGGGTCGTTTATAAAATTTCATAGATTTATCAGCTGTTTTCAGGAAACTGATATTTGTGAAACTAATAAGTCGTTCGACTGGCATTGGGATTAAAGAATTAGTAAAAATCGACTCGTTACTTCTTCCAAAATATATATTTTTTTTTTAATCTACCACGTGATACGAAGATCAAGAAATCGGCAAACATGAATTTATTATATTTTACCCTCGCGTCGTTCGATTATTATCGAGCTGGAAATTTATCACTGGAAATTTTTATGTATCCACGCGAGAGTTAAGGATATAATTTATGCACACAATGCACGTGATATATTAGGTTGTCCGAAAAGATTTTTTCGTTTTATAGGGGAAGAATAAACGCACAATATTTTTTGTTTTATATTAGTTTATTGAATTATGCACGAACATAATAATAGAGATATAACGAAATGAATCATACGTAATTCAATAAAATAATATAAAACAGAAATTGTTGTTCATCTATTATCACCTTATGAAACGAGAGAAACTTTTCGAACGATCTAATACAAACAAATATCCAAAGTAGAATATTTATTATAACTTCTAACAGGTGGAATCTCTATTTCAGTTAAAAATATCAGTATGCAAAGGAATACGCATTCCAAATATTGCAAACTACGATGCCGTTTAGTGTACCATCTACGAATTTCAAAGACAAATGCGCCGAAACGTATAGACCTTTTTTTAGCGCGTGCCTCGTTGCAAAATTATTCAAAGTTGATGGGTTGACTGACGATGTGTTATGGGGTTAGTGGAGTTAGAGCAACGGAACGAAGAAGAAACGCGAATTAATTCAGATGGAGTGGGCCGATATAGCGAGGCTGCTGGGATGACAGCGCGTGAGCCGGGACGGAAAGACCAGGTGGGTGAGCAGCCGAGTGGACTTCCGGTTCCGGCGGAGATAATAGCGCGTGTCTAGAATCTACTAGCGTACACGTTCCGGGGAGAACTTTACGTACACGTAGCGGTGTGTATCGTCGTTTGCAAATAGCCATATTTTGGATTAATTATTCCTTTCATCGGTGTATCGTCCAATTTCGCTTCGCCACATCTACCTTACCTTTGTTCGGTTCGCGCTCGATAAAACGAACGATGGGAAAAAACGATATCGTCGATCGACTATTTCTCAATCGCATCTTATGGGACGAGACGGGAGACGAGAAGAGGATTATTGGAAATTTTGTATATTAGACGATTTGAGGAACCGTATCTCTGAAAAATTTGGATCGTTTGTCGATACGAGAGAATGAATTCTGCGTTTGATGAAATAAATAATTCGTTGATTTTTATTACTGTTAATAGGATGATTTGGTCTTGTTCCAGTTTTCACACCGAATTTATCGAAGATATAATTCATTTTACGATTCTCGGAGAAGGCGTATATGGGGTCTTTAGAGTTATTAAATTGGTTTGTTAACTTCTAGGTATTTTAATCATCTCTGCAAAATTTTCTTTTTTATCGTGGAAATATAACCGTTTAAGATAACTGAGGAATCGTATATTTGAATGAATCTAGGAAATAATATAATCTCCAAGGTTGGAGAAACGCGTTGCTCAAAGAATGTTCATAACAGATTAATCGCCTTAAATTGCTAAATACTTTAACGTGCGTACAGGAAACTGTAATTATTTCAAGGTGTAGAGAATTAAAACAATTTTTCATTTTTTCTACGATATTTCGCTATGGACGTATAGGGTTGGATACGTGTGTGTATGTTCATCAATCTCTAGATATAACATATAAAATGGAAAGTTAACGGCGTTCTAAACTAAAACGATAATAACCGTAAACATCCGCCGTGATCTTGCTCGAACACACCGATCTACTTGAAAATTCATCAGGATGATCTATTACGCTCTCCGGTTTACCCAGAACCGCGCCGATACACTTTTCCGGAAATTAGCGCTTGGCTAATTGATATTAAATTCCCGAGCGAGCTGCAGGATTATCGTCGTAACAGAAACGATTATTCGCGCTGAAGGGGGAGGTAGAGAACCGGTGGGAGGACGCTATAAATTCTTACGTGTAGGTAGCTACCGCGAAAGGCAGCATTCCGCCGCAGACCGCATACCGAATTCCGCGATGTCTGCGATTTTGATGCAATTTAGGTATGTTGTTATATCGGTAGGTCGAAAACAGAGTCTGGTCCCGTGCGTTTTCCCGATCTTTCTTATGGTTAAACCGACCGTGACCGTCGACGGTGAATATTTTCACCGAATAACTGACGTCGTCGAAGAAAAACGCGTCCACCAACCGCCATCGTCGAATTCCGGCGAGTAGCGAGGAAAGTCGCGAGCGGAACGCGTGCTCCAGACTCGTTGCTTTAAAATGAAAAGACAAGTATACGTGGAGCCTTTGTATTTGTGCTTGCGTTAGGTGTTATCTCTGGTTTCTGTGTTTGTGTTCCTGGCTAAGATGTATAAAATGATAGTGCAGCGGAGTTATAGCATCCGCTCGTTCTGCCATATGCTATAGAACATATATGTACAGACGCTGGCGAAAGTCTTGGTCCAAGAAACTGTTTCGCTTTGTACGTAAACTATTTCCCTTTGGTCAAACCATATAAGTATAATATAAAATAACATGTTCATTTTTTAATACGTAGAAAGCATATAATTCGCTAATATTACTAAGCTATTATCGATAATCTATTAAATTGATAGCAGTGAAATATTTTATCGACAGCTGAAAATATCATTGGGATTATTTTATCAATTTTTCAGATGAAATGGCTCGTTAGCCGGCAATTTTCTGCGCTTGCGTATGTACATAATTCGCGATGGTATTAATCGAAATGTATCAACGTGACGCGTTTACATTTCTATCAACGGCGTGGAAATCAGGGCGAAAAATTGATTTCAAATGAAATGCAAATGTCTCTTAAAGCGTGGCCTATCAAACAGGAAATCGTTTATAAGAAATAAACGATCAATGGCCACGTCGCTTCATTGACGCGTTTATCTTCAATGAACCTATTTACGCGCCTATTGTTAAGCGTCGTGGCTGTCGAACAATCTCTATTCAGACGGCCATGTTGTACGAATTTTAACGATCTTCGAGCGTATTCGATTATTTCGGCGAAAAGCTATTGGCGACCCCGACCATTGTTAATCCTGTTTATTCGTTCCGCTTTCGTTTCGATAATTATTTCATTTGTTGTATCTGGAAATGATTCGATTATGGCGGCAACGTTAAACTACGACACGATTAAAACGTTCCAATGAAGATAATTCAATTTCGCCGATGGAGAGGCTAGAGAATGGTAATTGGCGTTTGACAGTTTCGAGCATGCTATAGGGACTCGCGAGCGAGTTTTTAATTGTTCAGTGGAGGAGGACCGGTGGAGTGGCGATCATCGAGCTCGAGAGGGTGGTATCGTCGAAAACGATCGAGAGGTATTTATAAAATTTCATAAACGTTGTTACCCGATCCGATTTATTCGTTGTCATGATATTCGTGCTTGAATTATCACACCCGTGTTAATGTTTCGGTTAGAAAAATATACGATACTTTGGAAACGTGGTTTGAAGAGCGGCGATGAAAAATCCTTCGTTAAGCGAGCTCATCGAACGAACAATTATTCAAAAATTCAGGATTAAAAATTGTTCTGTAGAAAGAGAGACAAGTTCGTTTATTAATATCGGTTCTCCTTTTCTTTTTTATTATTCCACGGTATATCATAATATCAAACGATGTTTCGCTGGTGGTATAAAATGCAACGGTTTTGATAGTTTGATAGAGTTGTTTCAGTTTTTCCCTGCCTCTCATTGAGAATTCTCGGCGTGTCACTGGTTTGTCATCGTCGTTCCAAGACAGGGGTTCCCACTTCTCCCGTCGTCACAACCTTCCCATTTTTCCTCGTAGAATTTCACGCGTTATCTCCGTTTTCTATTACGGTTCTATCTCAGAGGGGAACTGTCGCGTGAATCCATTGGAAAGAAGGCATTTAGAGTGCTTTGTGAATTCTGTATTCCGTAAAAAATTGAGTCGGAAATCATTTTAGTTAAATATAGAATTCTTTCTCTCCTATTATCCTTTTCTACAAAATTGTCAAATATTACCATTTTAATGCATCAATTTATTTTTCTTCCCACGGTGTATCATTTTCTTAAAATAATCTCAATCATCTTGGGATTTAACGATGCACGATTTTGTATGATTCAAATGAAATGTAATAATTCATAGCTGCAAAATGTCAAGTTTTTATTTTTCTCTTTTGCCTCTTAAAAATTTTTTCCTCGTCTTATCGATGAGAGTACTTTAATTTCCTTGAAAAATTCATCGACCAGAGAAACTTTCTTGCATTCCTACCTTTTCTCCCCAGCAGCAAGTACTTTCTTTTTGCCGAAGAAGAATCACACGTCCTTGTCTGTCATCTTCAAAACTACCACCTTCTTCTCCTCGAACGAAGCTCGAAGGAAATAACCAATTTATTCAAGAAATTTTTCGCTTCGGAAGCTTCCTAATCAATAAAACCTTTACTACCGCTATCCTTGGAACTTTTTAATTACAACTTCACACTGGTTCACGCGTATAATCTTTTCTCAGAACATTTATGAATTATCTACCTTGAATTCTCTTTAGCATCGTGCTTCGTAGCACCGATGAAATATTCATAGAAAGTGCATATATAGCGCTGTGTGTTTTTTTTTTTTTTTTATTAAATAATCGCGTACTTACGGAAATTAATTCTCTTTTATAATTCTCAATTCTACGAACTTTATATATATATATTTTTAATTCCATATACTCGGTTTACTTGATAATTATTAAAAAATGTAAATCGTTAGATTTAATTAGAAATTTTATATCTGTAGAATTTCAAATGAAAGAAGAAAGAATATAGTAAAATACTATTTATTTCAATTGTTCAGGCGATTCACGAAGTAGAATTTCGTTGATTCCGAATTCATTGAATCCATTTCCTATGATTTTTCATACGGTAGAAGTTCTCTTGTATGAACCCTTTCGAGGATGAATAGTTTATAATAAGAGGATCTCTGTAGTACCTTCCACCATCTACTATGATCCGTCCAATTAGTGAACATTCGTGTTCAGAACTCTCTTTCACAATTGAACTAATATCGTCTACTAAATTTACAAGTCACAAATCACAAATCGTATTAGTCAGATTTTTTACAACGACAGCAACAAGTGTAACGATAAATTGAATAAAACTTCATTTCATTTTACTTGAAAGTGACTTTTGTAAAGCGATATTTGCCGATTTGCAAACTTGTTCGTCGTAAAATCTTGCTGATGCTTGGACTGCGGATGTTCATGCATTTAGGAAAAATTGAAACCCAGTAATCATCGTAATATTCATTGAGTGAAAATAATCTCCCACATAAGTTCTATTCCTTTAGTCTATTAATAAAATTATTCCAATCGTGCAGTAGCAGCATTTTGTTTATCTTGTTTCATAAAATTGCAAAATTATACGTTATAATTATCTGAATTAAAATTGTATATAATTGTAACCGTAAAATTGTAAAATTACTAGAAGAATTCCTTTAGTCTGTTGATAAAATTACTCCAATCGTGCAGTAGCAGCATTTTGTTTATCTTGTTTCATAAAATTGCAAAATTATACGTTATAATTATCTGAATTAAAATTGTATATAATTGTAACCGTAAAATTGTAAAATTACTAGAACACTATGACGCACGTTCTACTAAAACTTGTTAATTCGCTGATATAATTAGGTAGGGAAAAAATATGGTAAAAAGGTCTGTGTAGTTCACAAAAGCTTCTGTATTCGTAGTTGCACCATAGAAGAATGAAAACAAGGAGCTGCACGATTCGAAAAGGAAAAACAACCACGGAGATTCCATCGATTCTTCTCTGAAATTCTACTACCATCCAAACAATACAGTTTTCTATACTGGGGTACAGTTTGCGAACCTCTGTCGTGAAACGAAAGGCAGAGAGGTGCGTAGCGAGTACGATTCACAGTTGCACGAGCCCGTATCAGGCGAGCCACGTGCAAATTCGATGAACCGTTTGTTTCCGTATGAAGCACGCACTTTCTGCATATTCAATGAATGCGTTGCACGCGTGCAAACAGTTCTCGCTCTTTCCTCGTTTCGTGCCGAACCTCGATGCGTATTTTCAATCGTTTCGCTATTCGAGACACGTAGCGGCATTATCGACGACAGATCAACCCTCGTACCAACCTTTCTCGTTTTTCTCATTTCTTTCAGTTTCTATCGTTCTCTTCTATTGTCGTTGCTCTTAGTTTAATGGATGCGAGGAAGAGTTGCTTGGACGAACGACAAATTATCGTTAGAATTGAAATCGGCCATCCACATACTTATCGTTAATTAAAGCTTCGAGCTTTTGTGACGGAATTCGTATCGAGTCAATTTTGATAGACGGAACGCGATGATTAGACCGCGGATGTTGATTTATTTCTAGGAAACTGAAAGAAACAAAAATACGTAGAACACGTGTAATACGTAGAAATATACAAAATATCGAAAAGACAGTGTTTGTTATAATATTTAATAGACGGAACAAATTTGTCGCTAAATTTTTTAATCGTATACAATTAATCACTATGAATATGTGAATTGATCATCGGTCTTGTCTTTTTGGACCTAACTAATCGCTTCAGTTTTTCAGCTTGCGTCATAGTGAAGTGCTCCTTTCTCGCCATCAAATTACATGAAAATTGGAAAATCCATAAAGACGTGTCTATCTATTTCCTTTCATTCGCTTCGATTGCTATATATGTCATATTTTCCGAAATTTCGCGCTCGAAATATCGAAAAAGATAATCAAACTTGTCGGCTAAAAATATTTCGCTATCAGCATTCCCATCGTCCTTTTAATTAAATAATAACTAGTAAGGTATTCTCAATAGAGTCAGCGAGAACGACCGGGAAAATTTTCGTTCAGGGATTCCATGACTTACACTGGAAATCGAACGTGACGTAAAAACTAGCGAGACAAGTCTCGTTTATCGCTGGACATTTAACAAAATGAGATGTCATTGAACGCGCCTTTTCCGGCGAAACTGGCAACGTGAACATTACGACGTTTATCTCGACGTCACACCTATCGTTTACGGCTAATCACTAAACATTATTAATGAAATTTTATAATATTATAACTTATCTTCCATTTGATATGAAATCTCTTTTTTTATAATTCAATTTGCATTATTTTCTAATCGTACGTTTGATTTTCATTAACGCAAAATTTGTTGCCAAATATATCGCTACGTCAAACTAAGTTTTCTCTAGACTATTTCACATTTAAGATCTGCACATATACCTCTATGACTGTACAATATCTAAAGCGTGGTGCGTCTTCAGGTGTATGTCTAGCCATGGTCAAACGAGGATGCGAAACTTTCAAACTTCCCTTCCCTTCGAACAGCTTCTAATTACTTTGCGCAAGTTTCACTTCTCCCAGCTGTTGCCATGCCCTTTTTTCTCCAGTTTCTCCTCTTTACCACGTTTGGAAAATCATTTTCTTTTCACTTTCTCTTCTTGAACTTTATTTTAAAGAAAGAAGAAATCTTGGCTCGAGACCATCCTCAAGTGTTCTACACCAGTCACCGAAAGGGGGAGGGGAGAGAGAGAGAGAGAGAGAGAGAGAGAAGAGCTTAGCGTTCATAAGTAGGAGTATTGAGATATAATCCTCTTTCTTTCTTTTTCACTGCCCGCCTCACTTTTCCCTTTCCTCTTGACCGAATAAAAGCTTGGAAACCTGCCGTTTTCAGTTTGAACTCTCTCTCACACTCGTGTCACTTTCGCGCGCATTAAAACTTATCCTATTGCTGCGTCCACGAATTGAAGCTTTTTATACGTGCAACAAGTGCACAGGAACGTCTATTAATAACGTCCAGGTTCGTTCAACCTGGATGTAAAAGGTCGCAGGTCTATTCGAACTGTTTAGTTTTTTGTGAGAGTTTACGTGAAATTTTTATCGGTTTCATTCTGTTAGAATTTGACGATAAATGTGGGATAATGGATAAATTTCAGGATCAGGATTTTTATATAATTTCGTACTATTGTTAATAGAATCAACGAAATGGAACCTGTATAAAAATTTATTTCTTCCATTAAATATTATGGCAAATATTTCGCTTCGAGTACTTTTTATATTTTTACATATTGCGTATATTTCCTACATTTTTGTACCTTTAAATTTCCCATAAATGCGTGAAAGGCCACACTCTAAATTCAATTTCCATTTCGTTGAAATTTTATGATTATCCACGTGATTCCGATAGAATTCATTTAACATTTAACACGAACGCACTTTCGTTATTAATAAGATGCATATGAATCGTAGAAAATTTGTATGTGCTTCTCACCGGTCCATGTTCCAGCGAACATTTTTTTCTTATATCATTTCTTGGCGTATATTAATTTTTACTTTGCATTTAGAGAATATAATCTGCAATGGCAGAGTTCAATTTAAAACCTAGAATCGAATTTTGTTGTAGAATCTTATAACTTATCCCCTTGTTGCATAAAAATTATTATTACGGTATCAAATTATAATGTACGTTCCACGTATCTTAAATCTTCAATTTTTCTAATTTTTCGAAATCGACGATCTTCGTAATATACGGAAATAAAGCGCGCTCTGGGCTTTTTGAACGAGAAAAATGTTTGGAATTGGATCACAATGCAGCCATTGTGTGGTCTTTTCCTCAAAACTTGTACTACATCTTCATGCACGTTGTTGAAAAACGAACACCGTCGTTATAAGCTGCTGGAATTTTCCATTGGAAAATGGTTTGCGGTATCCGATACAGAATCGCAAAACAACATTAGGAGCCTTAAAAATACCGTGAAATTAGCGAACTTGGATTTCTTCCAACATCGTAGAAATTTAACGAAATTACATAAACTTTTGCGGTTCCGAATCCCCTAACAAACGGACGCTAATAATAAAATAATGAAACCATGAACATTATGTTATAATCACTGAGCGAGTCTCAGCGAGTATATTCGAACATTTTGAATTTTGTTCTTCCATTTAGGTTTCTTTCTTTTATTCTCTCTTACTCCGAATTCCACGTCGAGATCCAATTCGATACTTGTTTCATTTTCACGTTCTTCTCAAAAGTCATTGTCACAAAGACGCCATCCTTTGACGATGTCTTATTCAAGGATCGCGGAAGACAAAAAAAAGAAATAATAAAGAAAGGAAGATGAGCGATCGATGTTATCCCGAAAATACGTCTATGAAAGAATTGTTGGCAGGAATGACTTTTCGGTACGCGGGACAACAATTCGTCGTATCACAATGCTGAGGACTTGAAAGAGCGATGAAATTTCTGAAGAAAAACAGATTGCTCGGTTCTCTTATCGGCTTTTACGGGAAAAGAAACAATGCTTTTTGATTACTCGTTTATTCATACTCTTCCGTTTTTCTTTCACATCCAGTTCCTTCGTTTTCAGCGCATAAAGTATAAAAGATTATCTTACACAACTTTCGATTAATTGTTTTCCATCTGGACATTCGATATTCTCTGTACCGTATACAGATACGTCGTTTAAAGATATCGGATTTCAATATAGAATTTCTAGGTTGATAGTTAGCTCTATCGATTGTCCGACACAAGGAAATGGGTGTAGTAACCATTAAATAAGCGATCGAACGAGTTTTACTTGGGAAAGTGGAATAAATGTCTTGAATTGAAAATATGCAGGTAAAATGTGTTGAGATTGAAGAGTTTCAAATTGAACTTAAATATCCGAGACTTGAAGTTTCTTAATTCAAACGTCCAAAATTATTTCGAACCCTTTAAATCAAACGCTTAAGGATTTCGATGTTCTTAGGTTGAAACAATCGAGGTATCAAATATTTCGATTGAAACATACGAAATTTCGAAAGTCTTAAGTCGAGGCGTACGATTCTCTTAATTTTTAAGCGGAAACGTTCAAATTTTCAATTTTTCGAATTCGAACGGTAACAATTTTAATCTTCGAGAGTTGAAAATGAAAAATTTCCGTAACGAGAATTTGCAATTCCCTAAAGAATTATTCGTTGCAAAAATCACAGAAGGTCGACATAATCCCATTTCCAAATATCCATTTTCCACAAAACTGGAATATCCCTTCAATCGATTCGATGACAAAACGTACGTACGTGTTCCGCAACGCAAATGAAAATTCCTTTTTTCAATTTCCATCGCGTTTCCGCAAACGTGAATCATCGAATACCCTATTTTTCCACCTCTTTCATCATTATCCTATATATTCCCTGTCGCGTTCTCTGTCTTTCATCAAAATTCCGACCCATTTTCCATTTAATGATACTCTTTGTTCATGTACGTACGCTGACTGTCAAAACGTTCCGTATTCCGATTTCGTATCGCGTTTCCACGGGACACGTTTAAAAGTTTTACGGGGATTATGATGTGTTTCAGGTACGTACACATATTGGAGCATCAGCTGTGTGACAAGCGTGGACTGACACGAACTGAATTTCCCACGTGGCCGTCAGACTCTGGCGCAATTTTATCACCATTCATCGTATGTATGACAATGTCATTGATACGCGACACGCAACATTGTTGTTTACGCGAAAAAATCGCAGTACAATGCGCACAATGAATATTACATAGATCATTCCATAGGTTTGAATCGTTCTGACAGCTTCGACGTTGTCATACGGAGTTTTATTGCTTGTAACTGCTTTTATAAAGTTAAAAATACAACCTTGCAGAGTAGGCACATATCTCTAGGAATTATAATATAACATTAGATTTTGAAAATAAAAAGCGTAACGTACGTGGCGCAAGCCTTTATCAACTTGCAAGCTAATTTTTTATACGTACAGCTACATGTAGAAACCGAGAACTGATCGACTCCACTTTTTGTTCAATTTCATTATATAAGTACACGATTAATTTGTAATCGTTGAGAAACAAAACACTTCTGTTTGTAAGTTTCATTCTTAGAAGAAGGTAACTCGTGAATAATGGTAATTTTTTCTAAAGTAAATTTAAAAACTAACGTTTGTAACGCAACAAAATTATCCAAAATATTTGATTTTGCTTTTCGATATTATTTTTCTAGTTTTCTACTATTTCATGCTTTTTATGAATGAAGTAATCCGAAAGAAGAAGGTATCTGTAGCGATACAAACGCGTAGAAAAAGCGAGAACAATCAACGGACTTAAATCATCGCAAATTGACAATCGGGACAAAGTGAACATCCTGTGTTTAAATAAATAAGTCGATAACAACTGAAGCAATTCGAGCCACAGAGAGGCTTCTTGCGGACGAGACACGCATGCCCCTTTTTTAATGTGTCTTGCAACGAGCGATTTCGAGGCAGACTACTGTGAACTATAACTTCCGGTTGGCCAAGTATTATCCAGGCTATCATCGCATGCAGCCAGGTGTAAAGGCACGGGCCATGGCGATCCGTTGGAACGAAGGAAACTGTTGCACCGAAGCAAAGAAAACTTCACAGTTCGGTGCATATTCAGTCCCCCTAGACACGTGCTGTACGCCATACGTTCCATCGCTTGATAGATGATGCTTTGACTTATAATCGATGACCTGCTTAACGCAACGCTGCCAACGGGACCGATTCAATAATCGTCCCTGCTCGATCAACGAACGCATCTGCTTGTCCATTATTAAACACCACTCGATAATACCATGCACACGCAGCCTGGAAACTTTCACACCAGTTACATTATATATTTAAACCAATTGTGATTTAATATTTTTACTTGAAACATGCGACGAAATATGTAACTTTCTAGTGGAGTTTTCTGTGTTTCGTGTATATTGAAATATATTGGGTTGTCTGAAAAGTTTCTTTCGTTTCATAAGGTGATAATAGACGAACGAGAATTTCTATTTTATATTATTTTATTCAATTATTATTTTGTTCTATTATTGTGTTCGTGCATAATTCAGTAAACTGATATAAAACAAAAAACATTGTACGTCTATTAATTTATAAGATAAATATATATAGACAAAAATAAAAATAACAGTGTTTGTAACATTGTCATTCTTCTGCAGTTCTTAGTTTACTGAGTTGAGCAATGTTACATCGATGACATAGGCGTATACATACATGTGCTTCCATTAAGAAGAACGAAATTATTTAAAAAAAAAAAACATTTTTGAAATATTTTCAAAAGCATAGTAACCATTTGCATCGTTACTATTCCCGTCGTTAGCCAGAGACACGAGGCTCTTCATAGACAGTAATTTCCGGTTCTTTGCGTCTCTCGAATCACACGTTCGACCGAACTTGCGAGTTAGAGAAGCGTGGAATCGCGCTGAAATCGAGATCATTTCTGTGTCATTTTCGTTTGTTTCTTCTTATCGTGTGTCGCAACGGGGATCCACCGTGAAGGGAGAGTAATTTTACGACTGATAAGGAAAGGGTAATTCCTGAGAGGTGGGTTTGCAAGCGAGGCAATTTAGGCTCGTGAGTTCGAGAAAATGGGCCAAGTTTGCAAGAGAGGATTGTATTTTGTCCGTGAATGGTACAACTGGTAGTTCGAGTATGAGTGAATCTCATGCGGTATTCATATACTATACCGCGTGTTACGAACAGCAATGGAACATTCGTTGCAAAGAAACTAATGCGCTTCTTAGGAAATATTTTGATAATTTTCCAAACATCGAAGCAATGATAATAAAAATGCTACGACGAATCGAAACCTTTGGAAATTGTAATATTTAAATTTAATAGCAAACGTGTTTCTTAAATTAAGATCATCGATATTATTATTATTATTGAGATCTCGATATTAGTATTAACTCTAGAACCAGCACAGTAGTAAAATTGACTGGTTTTACAATTTTATTTTAAAATTCCTACTTCACGTCATATTTTTTTCCGCAATGATGTAGTGACTTTCGCAACGATAACTAAAAGAATAATATAATGAATTTTATTTTGTTTTTTATGTATTCAAACTGAAAATAATTTTGTATCTAAACTACTCATAATGACTGGTACTTGTCAAAGTGTAAAAGGGTCCTGCGATCTGTTTATCGAACCCTAATTGACCAGTTTCCTCGTTTTCTACAACTTCCCACAGGTTTTTTAAATTTTTACCGCGTATCATTCGATACGATGATATCAGTTATGAGGAAAATTCCGGATCGATCGCTAGATCGTTAGATGCTAACATTAGATATACCACAGCAGTGATAATGACTGGTTCTACAATTTTATAAATGTGTCAACCCTCGTTCAGGTGTCACGATCCCAGATGGATTAATAATAGCAAAAATGTACTACGTAACATGGAATTGCTTCTGTAAGAAAGTAATAAATCAATAAATATAAAATTATTACGTAATTTTTAAAGACCGGTCATTTTCACTGGTTTTGGTAGAAATAGCTTCCTGTTAACTTTCGGTAGTTCTAGTGTTAATGCAGCGCTAATACATCGCAAATCCTGTTCACGCTAAACCTGATTCTCGTACGTACAGATATACAATAGTATATTAAAGCAACTAATAAAATAGAGACCTCTTCACTGGTCAAAATTAAAATATTCACATTTATTGGGTTGGCTACTAAGTGAACATTAGGTGGTAATGACAAAATTCGCAATTACTTAGTTGCCAAGCCAATAAAATTAACGTACGGTGAAAAATTCTTCAGAAATTGGAAATTCAATAAAACAGAGGCCAGAATTAACAAATCACTGATTATATATTAATGACAAAAAGTAGTTTCCGCGGAAACGTACTGTAATAAACACATTACCTGTTACACGGCCATTCATATTCTCACAATTCTCACCTTATCTTTCATCATAAGAAATTCATTAGCTGTTGAAGTTTCCAAGAAATGAAAGAACATATTTCCACCTATCCAACACGTTTTATCGAACAAGTGGCAGGGAAAAAATATATCGCGTTCATCGGTCGCCGTGCAACATGATTCGCGTGTCAGCCGTTCGACTACGACGACAAGTAATTCATCATCGAATGGGATATTCCATCCGGAAAGAAAATTACAGGTTTCGCTGATCGTGTCTAGCCAACTCGAACACTTTCCTATCCGACGTAGCATTTTTCTACAACATCGCTGTGTTCTTGCCAGGCCATCAATCCTTTTAATTATTATTGCACGAACGTAATACACAATTGAACAATCTTTGGTTTCTTTAGTTTTAGATTTAGATCAAATCGATGATGATAAAACCGGTTGATCGTTTGATTCGTCATATCAGAATATATTGGAATAAAATCTATTTACTAAAGGGAGAACTTTGATAAAGAATAATTGTGTAGCGGCACATGAACTAGAGGATAGTTTGAATCATGTTGTCGTTTTGCATCGGAGTATCAACATACTCCGGGCAAAACAATGTCGCCACTCAAACGAAGCAACCGTTAAACGAAGACGAATTTGAATTTCCGGTACTCCCTTGACCAGTATAAATAGACGACCATGTTCTCCAGTTATCAGTCAGTCAGACGTGCGAATCAATACAAGCTTTATCAGGCAGTTATCAGCGATTATATTAGCGATTATACACTGTCATTAGCGAATCCGTTAGTACGAGCGTCTTAGGGAACATAGTCTGTACTTATTTATTTATTTATTACTTTAAAATATAATTGACGGTTTCAATATCGAATCATCTCGTCATTTATAAAACACTACCAACCATTCATCCTCCAGAATTATAAAATATACGGCAGAGTAAATTTGTACACGATCCGAGTGTTTATTGCTTACAATAGTCGTGTGTATTCTTATTAATTTTGGTAATTTGTCTTTTTCTAGATGTTAAGACTTGGACAATTACAAGTGGATACTTTGTTAAATTAGAATATATCCTACTTTTGTTTCAGAAAATTTCGATCTTTCGGAAATTCATCGAAAAATTGATAAGCATTTACATTCGTTAGAGGAATATCTGTAACGAGATTGAGAATATTTCTATTAAAATTAGAGGAACATTCATGAGATTAGGAGGAAATACTAATAGCACGAAACAAAAGAGAACTGATCGCAGATCACAGCAATCCTAACAGTTAATACTTTACGACTTCGGCATCAAGAATTTTTCTCTCATCTTTGCGGAGGTTATCTGTTTCCTGTTCTAGCGATGTCCGTTTTCCCGGGAACTCACAGAGAAGTTAAGGAACTGATAGTAAAACGAAGAAAGAAAAAAAAAAAAAAGATTAGGGAAAGAGTCTCGCGTAAAAAGGCTACGTTAAAGGCTATGTTGACTGGACCTGGCGGTGGTCGGAAAGTTTGCTTTCGGCTCGATAATAAACTCGGCTGTTCTCGTTCAACTTCATTCCCGATAATTTAGCTGACCAAGTATCTGCGGTACTTAATTACACGTTGCCGAACTTGCCGGCGAACTTGAAGTAATTATCAAAAAGTTCAAGAGTACGAGCTGATAGCGTGGCCCGCGATCGCCGCAAATCAATAAATTCTTCGACAGAATTTACGAACAACGTGGAACACGCCGGTATGATCAAGTTATACGGATATTTTCTAGACGATCTTGTGCTCGATAATTGTCTGGCCGATGTCTTTCCAATGCCGGTGCTGTCTAATACAATTTTTATGCACATTACGTGTGTCGTCTAAAAAAAAGTCGATCATGCTGTTTTATTCATCGTCTTTCATCCCCTTTCTTCCTTCGGAGATTTTCTTGTCATTTCCTTTAAATTTCGATCTTTACGAAATAAAGCAGGCAAAATTACTTTGATACTTTTGAACGAATTATAGGGTTGATGGCGATTAACGAATTTTATTTTAAATTATACTTTGACGAGTTAAAATTTCATTGTTTCTTGATACCGAAAAATTATCAGATGTTATAAATTCCCAATTTAGAAACAACAAGCTTCGTCCCAATAAATTTTAATACGAAACACCACACGATTAAAGATAATAATAAAACGCTATTAAACGATAGAAAACACGCGTACACGTTATAGAAAATAAATATTAGAAAAAGACCGGGGGAAGTTAAAAAATAAATACAATAAAGTATATTGCACTGCTTACGAAAGCAACGAGTAATCACAGACTCCTGACTCTCGACAATCTGAAAGAAGGAAGGAAAGTCAAAGGGTACGATCGTAGTTAATTGCGTTTCGTTCGTCGCGGAGTTAGTTTTCGAGAGGGATAAAATTTTACACAGAAAAGCCTGCGCAAAGTTTCACGAACGTAATAAACATGGCGACGTTTAATAAATGATAGGTAAAGGAGGAGAAGAGCCGGAATTGAAATAGTTGCGGCTGGCAAGAAACGCCGTTCGATAATTACGCTTCTCCTTTCGCGAAACTATTTACGCGAAGAATAGAATTCCGTGGCCGGTTCCAGCTTTGAAGTTCGCCAGCCAAGTCTCTTAGTTGGCGGCCAGGCGCAAAATCTCGAATCGGTCAACTGGTTAACAAAGTTGACGCATTAATCAGCACACGACATAATCGTTGCTCCGAGCCAACTTGCGCACCACATCAGAGTTAGTCGGTATAATTATCGTACGCCACCGCATGCCACCAATTAAAATTTATCCTTTGGACGAGCTGAACAATTCCTCTGACTGTGGTGTTCCTGGTTCGTGAAGGATCTAATGAAAAATTATTCAAATCGCCAAGTAATTTTCCAACGGAATAAAAAATAGAAAAAGAAACGTATAATAAAATGTTAAGTTGTTCCTTTCGTTTCGCTTTCTTTATTCAAATTAATTAAGTCATTTTTCTGCAGATTACGGAGCTGGTATAATTTTCCGTCTCATTGTCGATGTTTATTAGCAATGAACTTTATGTACGAGGATAATACAATAGTACGCATCTTAATTATTAAAACACGGATTGGCCTGTTTTATACAAAACGCGATAAGTGATCTACAGTAGAATTAAAAATGAAAAAGAATTTCGCTTGTACCGAGTTTTAGTGATTTCACTTTTAAGAAGAATTTTCACTTTACGACTTTCGATAGATTTTATTCATTCATTGGATGCTATGTTTGTTCAACCCTTCGTTCTGTTTGATCATTCAAGTCCATCATCTTTATTCAAAAGTGTAAATTTTATGATCGAATATCTTCAGCTAGTCAATTTTGACTGCCCAGCTTCGTCTAGTTTCGGATATTTCCAGCAACTCGGAATTATTTATTCGTATTAAGTTCGATATAATTGCGAATTATATTCCCTGCTCAATTTCGTTATTATTAAAAACGTTCATACGAGGCGAATCAAATTTATCACGTCGTTTATTTTATCGTTAACTTTTTTATTTAATAATTCAATACGATTGAGAATATTGCTCGAAAATCTCGTTACTTAAACGATAATTTAACTTTTGCAAGCTTTAAACGTTTTCACACCAGAAAATGTCAAGGGACGTTCACTTCCATTTCTCCAATCTTTACACGCTATTCATCGACAATCTCGCAATTCTTTTCATTTCTTCCGAGCCATTTCATCAACGTCACAGTTACAAATACACGTTTCGCCACCAAGTTGTTTCCCAGTTTTACACCGTTCTGCTTCCCAACTTTTCGTCCAGCTCCATTAGAACCGTCAATAAGAAAAATGCGATCCAACCAACTATTTTTAACCCTTGCTTTGCGGTTCAAGGGACACCTTATGATTCGTCCAACGCCTGTTAAAAGCTCGATTATTTCCTGTCGATGCGATTACCCTCAAAAGAAAAAAGGATGACACCGCCTTGGGATCTCGAATGCCGGATCTACAGTTTGGCACAAAAATAAGCTGCCAGATAGTAAGTAGTTAATGAAATTAGTATTGCACAGCGTTAGACGCGCGAGTTTTGTCGTTATTAATACTTATATAAAAATTATATAAAATGAACACCGATGAAGCGCGTTGCCGTTAAAATACCAAACATTAAAAAATATGAAATTAATTATTTTGGTACGTAAACGACTCCTTATAGCAACGGTGTATCCTTGCAGACCGTTGATTATTCAGTGAACAATCGAACGAAACATTTACAATATTTACGCTTCTGCATGAACAAGCCGTATTTTTATTGTATTTGAACAAGTCCACTTATTTTTCTCTCTGACTGTATTTCCTCCGCGCAAAGAGCGCAAACTCTGTTACATTGCCGGGCTCCTTCGCTGTATGGCGTTTTAACTTTACGAGAAATTTTCTCTGCACGTGAGAGACTCGAGTTCTTCGTTACAAAATCTATGATACCATTTTAATTTGTAACGTAGCCTGTCGGTTCGAATATAATCGTGAATCCAACTTTACGACCCTATTAATTCAATTATATGGAATCTGGATGTTTATGGCGAGAGATTATTCTCGAATGGGTCTAGTCTGGTGAATCAGAAGCTGGAATTTCACTGAATCTTCTGGATCTCGGGCAAGCAAGTAGCAACGATAGGACGAACGTTTTCGGATTAATATGCTGATTCTTTCTGAAAATACTTTCGAGATTATCACAGGTTCTAGAAGTTTGTCAGCGAATATTCTTTAGAGCGTTAGCAACGTTTCTTTGAAACACCGATTCTTCCCAACTATTCTGTGCGTCGTCGTCAACTGTTTTAGTTGGTCGATATAAAGCGCAAGAAATTGCAATCTGGAAATTAAAGTAACCGCAGTGATCGACCGTACTAACGCGACAGACTCACGGGAAAATCTGAAAATGGAAGAACACAAAGTCTCTAGCTCCGACGATATAACGTCCACGCTCGTCAACTTCGCTGATATTTCCATACAGAGTTATCCGATCACGTAGCTTAGGCTACGTTACAACGACGCGTTCCGACAATCTTAAGGAAAAACCGAGTATCCTGTGATATGTATGGGAAAAGTTTCCAACGATTCATCACGCGGGGCATCGTTAAGTGCACGCGAAACGGTGGAATAGTTCGAGTAAATTGAACTGAAGGGGGTAGGAAGTAAAATGTCATTAAGGAGCGCGAGGAATAAGAGTGTTCAGCGCCCTTCCATAAAACTCGACTCAACCTTCTCCTAATTCGTCCGGACCTGGCACAAATCATGTCCTTAATAGAAATTTAAACGGCGAGAGGGGCGCGAGCACGTTCTCGTCCAAACGTCGGACACGATCTATCGGTGTAAATAATATTAATGGACTGTCACGATGAATCGTTGAATTTTCCACGTCCTTCCTTGTCCCCTTGTTCCCTTTCTTTTATGAACGTTGGTCGTCGAGCACAGGACCGTACAAACTTAGGAAAAAGTCGTTCAATGCGCGGTTAACTCATATTGCGAATAAAACGAATGTAAATGAAGGAATAATTTTTCAATATGGTGAACTTCCTGTCAATTAATTTCTGTAGAATTGGATATTTAACTGGACGAATAAACTGATCATTTGATCTATATAAACATAAGCAAGGACCGGTTGATCTTTCGCCAAATTAATATTATTTGTAGATTGTAAATGAGATAAAAATACATACACAAATACAGAAGCTTGGATTCGCTACGTGTTTAGCAAAAATTTCAGAATTTAAAAAAAAGTTGTCTTGAAATTCTGTGCAATCTTAGGAGGCCCGTCGAAAACCTGTCTGAATTGAAGGGGAAGAAAGCCACGAATTAAACGTGTAATTACTCCGTTACACGTACGATTGAATCGCAGAAATAAATTTGATATATTGTAATTAATGGATCCGCAAATATTTACATATTTATTCAGTGATCGAAAGATCTAAATTGTTTTCATATGTAAATGAACGTAAAAGATAAATTTAAAAATTTGCTACAAATACAGCACAATTAATTCTACACCCGATAATCCGATAAACCGCTTCTGAATTAAAAAGAAATTATTCTACGCTAGAAGTTGCGTAACTCTTAAACGTTTTAATAATAACATAAAAGCACAGGATTACACCGTGTCAAATATTTTACCCTCGAACACAGACAGTTCGCGTCAGAATATTCTTCACACACGTATATATCTATGCAAAACATCGAATAATATTCCAAACAATACTCAGCGCACGTTATAACGAGTTCGCACACTTCATATATCGTAACAATGTCATTTCGTATTCACAGATCATCCCTTCAAAAAAAGAAAAAAAAAAAAAGAAAAAAATGGGAAAAAGGGGAAGAGAAAGAAAAGAGGAGTAAAGGCAAAAGAAGAACGCATAATGCGAATCTGCGTTAGACATTATTATTACTTGCCAGAGGCAGCTAGAATTGCAAAATTTCCATAAAGATGCACAGAGGGATGTTCTTGGAGAACGCCATAGATAGCATCCACCGAAAAACTAGAGAAAACCGCGTACATTACGCACGGAGTAAGAAGCGGCGAGGCAAATTTTACGTTTCTACCGCAATTTCGCCCGAATGAAGTTAATAAATAGACGCGTTTGAAACGCACGCGACCCACCGACAAAGGAAATTAAAATTTCCGCGTTCGAATGCCTCGAAAGGATACGGCAGGTTCCTTCGTTTGCGTTTAAAACGCTCACGCGGTTACTCGCCGCGAGATATTTGAGTGGCTGTTGTCTCGAATTCTCGTTCAAAGCCACTTATTGCATCCTTGTCCCGGCAACATTCTTCCCTACTTCAAGTTTCAGTAGTCTTCTCTACAGGAAAGAGAGAGAGAGAGAGAGAGAGCCTCGAATGCGTCAAAGAAAATCGAATGAAAAGATGTACCTACGTTCGTATGAGAGTTATTTAACTAGAAAAGTTTCAGTCTACCTTTTTGTTTCTAAAAGCGTTTTACGTATCGAATAAAAGAGATGGTTTGAGTATTTCAGCTGGAAGATCCGATCCATCCAAATTGCTCTTTGATAAATGTGTATAATAGTTCTAAACGAGATACGCTTTGAAAAATGCACGCGAAGATTTAATTAGACGTAACGAGAAAATTAACTAATTATTGTTGCATGGGATATTATTCCACGGGGGAAAGTGTAAAAAGCAAAGCGTAAGTCGAAGAGAGAAGTAAAGACAAATGAACGCGTTGCTACGAAATGTTTCGCGTGAACGATCATTTTGAAGAGTTGCTAACTTAAATTACAGAAAGAGAAAGAAAGGAAAATAATCTAAGAAGAAGTCGATAAGAAATTTAAGATTCTGTGTCTTTAAATGGAATTAGGAAATTATCAAGATACATTACACGATTATTGTTCATTTTCTTATTTGAATTTTAAGTTGATCTTTAAGTCGAGAACTTGAGTCTTGAAATGTCAATGTTAAAGTTCCGAAAGCTTTCAGCATTCTATAATATAAGCCTTGAAAA
Source organism: Bombus pyrosoma (assembly GCF_014825855.1). NCBI lineage: Eukaryota > Metazoa > Arthropoda > Insecta > Hymenoptera > Apidae > Bombus > Bombus pyrosoma. Next base: position 2,898,624 of record NC_057780.1, on the reverse strand, counting down.
CTCAACCTTCTTTAAAGCTCAACTTCGAAGCTTGAAAAAACTTGAGCTTTATATAGTGTTAATCGTAAAAGTTTGAAAGCTTTGAAGCTTGGAAAAGCCAAGCTTTATACGCCACTATCTCAGCTAGTCAAAGGATTAGACTCTTTCTTCATCGATACGATTTTTTGCCGATCTGAACGCTTCCTTTCAGCTTTCCTCCTCGATCTATCTATCTACTTATCTCTCTTTCTCTGCAATTAACAACTCGTGACTGTGTTCGAAGAACGGTCGGATAGTGCGTGTTAACGCGATTGGAGCTTAACCGGGCTCGTGCAAGTGCTCGGTGAATTTTATTAAGATTACGATGTAGTCGGGGTGAAAATTAATGGTACCTTTAGCTTTCCATGCTCCTGCAGGCAATCAGCCGCTTTAAAGTCTGTATCGTTCGTTTAAAAATTCTACTCGATTAATTGAAGCGATTTTGAGAATCACTAGGTCGCTGCGTGTTACATCTTAGATCCTAGTTCAGATCCAAAATCGAATAAAGGGATAACTTTAACAACACGGAATTAATCGACAACGCAATTTTATTTTATCTTACTGCACCATCGCAAAAAATTAAGAAATATAATTTCCCGTGTTCTCTTCTCGCATTCGTCAAATGAAATTGGAACTCGTGTAAGAGTATTAGTAACATTGTAACAGATATCTTTTTATTCATTGCTCTCGTGAAATAGAATTCTGACGCTTAAAATTACGATCAAGCAATACCTTTCGAACATTCTTTCGACTCTTTACATTACATCGTGTATGTTCTATTCCATTTCATCAAATTATTTGCCGAGTCTGCATAAACCTGCATATTTCCAAGCAACAATTTCCAAACTCATTAACCAAATTAAAACGTCTCTTACGTACGTCCAAGCGCCATATATCTCCGTGATATATCTTACTGAGAAACCAAAGAAACTTCCTTCTTACCGCAACATCGCCATAGCGAACAACCCGGGAACACGTTGGCCGACTACGTAGCTTGAAATTCATTTGCTTCTCTGTTCTCAACCTGTCAACACGTTCCATCGTGTTGCAGATCAGTGAGAAAAATAAACTGTCGACGGTGGATCGTGGACTGTAACGAAATTTTCCAGTTTGGAATTCGTTGCATCGTCATTATCGGGCGGAATAATACGGTTTGCGGATTGACAACTGAAAACAGTTCATTGCCAGGTGTCGGTCGGACGTAGTATCGTTATCGTCGTCAAATTACGCTCAGTGCCTATGCATATCCATATCCATGCGCGGGCCACCCTGCGTGTGTACCCAACTGAAAATTTAATATAGCAGCGCGGATCGGGAATATGGATTACCAGCGTTGTAACGCGACATGGTGAACGCTTTAATGCGATTCGCGAATGCTTATTGTTCGCTCTCGATACGTTCTACAAACGTTGAGAAGAGCGATGTTGTTTCTATCACTTGACGATTAGGATTGCGTCGTTTCACGTACGATAATTTAACGATATTTTGGTTCGTGTTACAAGTTCCTTTGAATTAGTTACGAGACGCTCGATTATAATTAAACTTTTACGTAGTTTGACTCTACGAACATCGTGAGAATGAACAGTGGCTGATCGAGAAATCTCGTTTGATGAAATATTTTTGTTTTTGGAATTTATAACAAATATGTTGCTGGTTTAATGATCAAATACGGATTGATAAAAGAGATATGTTGTTCCTTTAGTGAAATTGCCCGGAGTATACAAGCATGATAGACTTCGCTCATCTTGATATCTTCCTCCTTGATGCACCTCCGACGATGTAAGACTGTGATAAATAAAAATAAATAGGATTTGTAGAAATATAACAAGAATATTCGATGATTTGAATGGAACTGTTAAATAAAATGAAAAAAGAAAAACAAGAGAATTTTATTGATTGAATAGTTGAGGAAATGAGATACGTTACATAAAAATTTAACGATTGCTTGTAATTTACATGTAATAGAAAACACTATCGCTATCAAATAGCAGTCTGCGAAATAAAAAGATAGAATTTCACTCGATATATTACATACCACAAAACGATCTTCTCAAATACGAAGCCGTAACGTTCATTTACTCTAAAAATATTATATTTCACGCAAGCCCAATCATCCCCCTCCAATTAATGAAACAACGATATTTCACCAATCCCCAATTCTCCCCTTCGCTCAAAACCTAATTGCATTGCACCTAACCGAATCAATTACACCGAAACGAAATAATGGAAACAATTATCTTAAACGACCCGAGCAAGAAGCACAATAATCATTCCGCGACGATTGTTCGCCAACTTTCCTACCATCGTAGGATTCCATTTCGCTCGATGATCAATGAACTCATTACCGCGATGTTCAGTAATTACTCGCCGGTGAAACCTGTTACCACATCGAGCAGGAAAGCGGAGCTTTTAAACTCGTCCGCGTATCCTAGTCTGCATGGAATTACGCTGGAACCGGAAGGTTGATGCATTTTTCACGGAAAAACGTTTCTTAACGTAATTACAGGAACATTAGCAAACGTTCGAAAAGAGCGGCTGGAGATGACGCGAGTGGCGGATATCTGAAAATAGTAGCAGATCGCGTGGCATTAATCCTCTTTGTTTGACGGCCGCGTAGTATAATCGTCGCAATTTTCCGGCGTTGTTCATCGTACGATTGCATTTTCTGCACCGTTAGGATTAACGTCGTCCGGATACGAATATTTATCTTGAAGTAATTTAAATCGGCCGAAGCTCGCGCCATTTTGAAAATGAATTTACATCTGCGATGTAATTACGTTGCCATATTGCTCTCTCTCATTTCAAATTGTTAGGATTTTTTTCCACGATACGGAAGAACGTAGTGGACGCTATCGGTCGTAGATATATATTTTTGAAAACTGGATTTATTGTTACGCCGCGTTCCGATTAAATGTCCTATGAACGATTGTAATTAATGTGTCACGATAAAAGATAGTTAAGTAGAACGGTTTTTCTATCTCGATAACAATCAGAATTCATTTGGTTAAAAGCACTTTCGTGTTTTTCGTAATTGCGGAAAGAAAACATGGCTATATATAATGGCCCACGAAAATATTCGAAAAGTGCTAGAAACTTTTTACGTATGTATCGTATGAAACAGTTTGAAATTCTGTTAACACTGTAACGAGACACGGCCATCGTGATCGTATCGCTAATATTTGAAACGGACCTGAAAACGTACATGGAAGTTTACGAGATATTTATTGGAAGCATAAACTTCGCAAAGACCGTTAAAGCACACGAAGAGTCCAATTATTCGCTATATTAATAATCCACGATATTTAACGTGTCTCGATACTGTGGCAAATTTCAAAAGTTTCATATAATGCACGTAATGTGTCCATTAAGGAAGTTCTATGTTAAATGTTTGAATACTCGTAGACGACTTTTACTCAAAATGTTTTATGTAACACGTACAATACGAACATCAAGGATCCTTTACAAACACACAAATTGGTAAACACTTTTATTCCAAGCCCTGAAATTCCATCTCAGCCCTGAAATTTCTATTTTTCTCTCTACATATTCCCCTTCTTCGTCCGATGTAGCTAATTCACCATCCACGAGTTGTTCGATACACCCAAAATCTTGAACCAGTCGTTCACGAAATAATCTCAGGCACAATACTCAAGTAATATTCGAACCCTTATTTTCACATGGGTTCTTTTAACACAAAGATTTCCAAGAAATTCTATCGAATGAAAAGCTTCGCAAATCTACAGCCGTAAAACAGCCTGCATCCACGAAAACGAAACTTGGACGATTAGAAAAAGTACTTTTACAAACACAAACTGATCCGGTTCTTCCTCCATTTGAACGTTCTAGTTCTTCTTCGACGTTATACTCCCATTCAAGATACCAGAAAGCTCTCACCGTGCTCGAGCGAAGGTATGCAGAATTCACACGCGTGTACATGATAATTAACGTTGTCGTACGAAGTGTTGGCGGCGTGATAGCGTTTAGAAGTCAGTACCTAACAGTAGTATCGCGGTGGTCACACGAGAACGACGCCGCTGGAACGATAATGGCCCAGGCATTACACAGACCGAGACTCGGTTATCGTCGCCCTGACATTAAGGCACTGACAATCAAGAAAATGTCGCGGCTACGCATCGCTATCCTCCTTTCGTTCGACCGTAAATTCACCAGAAAGAACATTAAAAAATCCTCGTCCCTTAGTCGACGAGTTGTTGCATACCTTCTGTATGAAACGTTCGCGCCGAGACAAAAGCATTTCACGATTTCTTACGACGTGAATGGAGTTTGATGCTTATTCCAGGAATTTCGTAAACGTGCAAGTATGCGAATGGAGTGCGGTGTAAAATGTGCTGGAACGAACGCGTTATATTTGCTCGGGTTTTCGTAGTATTTACTTGAACTACGCGAGCGATGTGGCTGTTGGAATATTTTGGAATTTGCCTACATTTTTCTTTTCTACGATTTTCCAAGATTTTCTTCTATTTTTCTTGTTTCAAACTGTATATATATATACAATTTATTACACGTTAATGATCGATTTAGCGCCGTTACGATATCACAGATAGTTTAAATTATGGCAAGAAGTCGAGATAACTCTGCTTTTTATAAGCAAGGAAAATTCCAGTTACGAGAAATCCAGCGCTATTTATAAAATGTATCGTAAATCCTAAATGGTATATTACAATTATCGTAAATATATCGCAAAGTACTTATACCGATGGCAATAAGATGTTAAACGTTTATACTAACAAAACACATTCCTAAATCTCTTTGTTCGTAAATCTGATAATATCAATCAATCTGACAAAATATTAAGCAGCATGAAACCTAATAAATTAACAGGAAAGTTCGATTTTCAATATTCATACTTCCTCGATTTACGATCCAATCTTTAGCTTCGTAAGAAGCTTTGTATAAATACACCTCAGAGGGTAATCCTTCAAACGAAAATACCTTAAATCCCTGATAGAAATATTCATTTTTTCCGTCTCTAATTTGTATCATTGTGCGCGATTGAATTTTAATATACATGACGAAACATAAAATAAAACACACAGTCTGGTAAAACTTTGCATCAAACTCATACAAAACAGAATGTTCTTAGTTCTTTATAGAATTCTGTGACAAAATAAGAGTTTGCACCGATCCGAGGAATGTTCAAGTTTCATCGCGATTCTTCGTTCAATCTCACAAACGCACGTCGAGAATCGTTTTAAATATAAGACATCTACGTAGAATCGATAGCTCCTTTCCACGAGATTTTTCCGCGGTTACGAACTGTTGGCATATTTTTTATCAAAGGTCGACTCGAACACTTGCGCGATACCTGGCGGCATTTTAAATTAACGCGGCCTCTCGCAAGGCCGTCGATTTTATAACGACCTCCAATTTCAGAGAAATCTACTGCTAATGAAAAAAAAAAAAGAAAAAGAAAGAAAAAGGAAATAAATGAAAAATACAGGGGAGAAAAGGAAACGAGGAAATGAATGCAAGGCAAGGGGCAAAACAGGTCGCGCATAATTTTATTTAATTAATGCTTCCTTCGACTATTAAATTCTTTTCCACTAATAAACCGATTACTTTCCGCGTGTCTCCGCGGTTTGCGTCTACGTGTTCCGAGCACAGTTCTATAAGAACTCGAAGAACTATGTGCGATCGAACCGAGTAAACGAGCGAAATGCATCGAAGTTTCTTGCACGTTGCACACACGGTCGTTTATTTTATAATTTACCCGATCTGTGCGATCAAATCTTTCGAGCTAAGGAAGGAAAAATGTGGAAAATAGGGTATAGGGTAAAATAGAGTAAGATAATTAAAAAAAATTATATCTATTTGATCTATTCCAGATGATCTAAAATTTACGAGCGTAATAGTGACACGCACAATAAAAAGAAGCACAAAATTCAATGAGCATACAAAATCATGTGTCGTACATAATTTTAACTGAATGGTTTGTAATTTCAGTTTGTCTTCGTTCGGACTCGCGACAACAATGTCCGACGAAGAGATTATAATTATAATTAGAAGTAATGAGAGAATAACTATTCATAGACCATTTTGATGTTCGATTTTCGATTCAGCGAATGATCGTCAAACGACGACAAAAATGCTCGTTTACAGTTTAATTTTACTAAAGTGGGGAAAGAACGAGCGTTCGATCGTTTAGTTTAAACGTTTCTTTACAAAATATAAATTCATATTGATCCCATGATCTCACTTTTGAGATGCGTTCGATATACGATTCCTTTCACGACTATGAAATACTGTGAAAATTACAAATTAAACCGAAACGACTGTCATACACAAACGGCATACACCCGCGTATATTCATCGAGAACCGACAGACGATGTCATTCTCTTTTCCTCTCCCTGTCTCTCTCCGTTTATGCGTTTCACGTTATTAAAATCTCTTTAACGTAGTCGATCCAAATACGATACTTGGAGTACAGTCGCAGCTCTGAAAGCGAGTAGCATTAGTAACGTTAATTTTCTTGTTTATTGTAAATCGAGCGCGGTACGCTTCGCTATTGGTATTCAATAGATTTCGATCCGGCGAATGGCGTTAATTGCTAACGGAAATGCATTACATGGGAGCGCCAGCTCGATGAATTGCACGGTTCGAACGGGAAGCCACGTGCCCCTGATGATAATAAGGCTGCAACATAAACACATTTACGTCAGGAAGCCATAAATCTGTTGCGTTTTAGTGGAAGGAAAAAATAACGCGGCTTACACGTTCGTTGAATATACGCACATATTTGAATTTCTTATTTCGAAGGATATTATAAAAATGAATCGTGGTACGTAAAGCCACGCGCATCTGAATCTTCTGACAAAAAACATACACGTAGATGTATTAATGGAGAAATGGGATGAACAAATTATAATACGAAATTAACATGAAAGAATATAAAAATAAGAATATCCTAAAATTATGATTGGTTTTTCGTAATCGATTTCCACGATTTGAAAGTATCGTTTGAAAACGATTGGAGATGGAGTGATCTAAATTGGAAGAAACCACGAAACTGAATGTTCGATGTAGAAAGTATTTTGTAACAAAATATATCTTGACTTAAATGGTTTCATTGTCAAAATTGCGACGTTTTTTAACAAGTTTAGTTAATTTATCATCCAAGTTATTCTTACGAAGTTTATCAATAAAGTTACGTATAAGAGAACGAGCCTAAAATCACAGTCGAATTAATGTTCATTTATTTGTGAAACTACGTTGATATTTGGATAACATAAATTATATTAAAATAAGGTATTAACATTTTGAGGCACGAAATCACACGTACTTCTTACGAGTGCTGGAAGCGATTCTTCACTTCTAAATGGATCGTTTTTGTAAAAAGAATTTCATCATAAAGCTAGTCGTTTCTTTGCTACGCGCCCTCAATTTTACCTACTGTAGCCACACTGTCGGTCGATATTTGCCTTACGTTATAAACTGGATTAAAGAAAAGGGTCCTTAAACCTTTTAACTTTTTTTTCCTTGTTTTTAGATAAAATAGTGAAAAGTCTTTAGTGGAGCAACTAAATTATGTACATTACGTAATTTATATATTTTTAGCTTCATACGAGAATAACATGCATTTATCGAATACGTACGCACATTTTCTATCTATTCTTTTTACATGTATATAATATATGGCACTATAGAATTCGAAATATTTCAATTCTGTCTCGTCTGAGATTTCCAAATGAGAGCTCCGATCTTTTGAAAGAGTAATTCGGTATTCCATTAGCAGTGAAGCTAAGCTACGTTCACTAGGGGTGTAATAACGGATTAATGATGATATTTCGAATATGAATACCAATACACACAGGAGGCTCAGGTAGCTTTAGCTGCTTATTAGCTTCGAATTAAATTCTCTGTAATTTTTTCTTCAATTTGTAAAGATAAATAACGCAATTGACAGTTCAATCCGATTGACATTCTTCAAAAAAAAAAAAAAAAAAAAATCGTACAACACGTTTGAAGAAATTTAAATTAATAAAATTTATCGTGTTAATTAATCGTGCGTACGCACCTTCTCTATTCGAGATTTTTTAATAGAATATTTATAATTTCACTTTTTATATTCAATACACGAATATGTACAATACGATTAGATATGAGACGAATATGAGTAACGATAGAAAAAAATAAAATATGTTCTAGAAATCCTTGAAACGTTTTCGAGCATTCGAGCAAGAACGTCCTATCGAAATTAATAATAATTAATATATTTCACGTCCACGAACGAAAGAATCTCGAGACATATCAAACACCTTGGTATCAGGCGTATCTCGATGAGAATAAAATGCGCGCAAAATCACGGGACGAAAGTGTTCTCAGCACGCAACGTGGTTTCCGTTTCCATTTGATTCCTCGTCTTTCAATCTTAATCGTACCAGTTATGATAATATAAAATTAAAATGCTTGTCGTTGGAAACTGCACGGTTATTCCATCGACGCTAATTTTTTTTATAAACAAAGATAGACTCCGATCTCAGAATTGTCATATTTCGTTAGATAAACGACGTATGGAAGAAACCTATCGCAAAGTAATTCGATAATTGAAAGAATCGAGAAAGTTATAAATTCGAAATTTTTGAATATATTAGGTTGTCCAAAAATGTTTCTTTCGTTCTATAAGGAAATATTAGTAGCACAATGTTTTTTGTTTTATATTAGTTTATCGAATTATGCACGAATATAATAATCGAAATAGAACGAAATGGATCACACGTAATTCAATAAAATAATATAAAACTAATTATTGCATAAACGACGCGGTGACACAAAAAATGGGAAGTTTTTAATAAAAACCAGACCATCTGATTTTCTTCGCTGCACCGTTGCATCGAGTTTTACTTCAAAGGCATTCAGATTAGAGACGATGGTGCCCTTTCATATTTGGGGCGTGCAAACGAGCTGCATGCCCTTATGTCCCGTGAACCGAGTATTTCTTTGCCACGTTTTGAGAACGATCCGACGGAAATCGAAGAAGCTCACGTTAATGACTCTAGATAATGAATAGAAGTATGGGCGGTTGCTTAAAGCGCGCCTGCCGAATGAGAGAATTCTTTTTCGAGCAAATAGTCGGCCAACTTTTCCGAGTCGAACTTTAAGGACTCCGCCGTTTCTTTTCAATAAGATTCGAATCTATAATCGAAACAATGAAATATTACAAATTATTTCCAACGAAAAATTTCAAAAGGTACTTCGAAAAAGTGGAGTTCCAACATTGCGGCAGGCCGATAATTTCTATGAACGTCTAAATTGATAGAATCGTTGATAGAAGGTGTGTTTCAACCATAAGCATTGTAACAAATACTTCGCTTTGGATATTCTGTATATTTTTCTGTATTATACGCAGTGTGATCATCTTTGCACATTCAAATTTTCCACAGTTTACATGTATTGTATTATACGTATCCTTAAGTTCTCTGTAATCGTATAAATTAGCGGTCTAATAATTATTTGCACGGTATCAATGGTCACTTATCGGTAGACATTTCACAGTACGACATTCCCTTCCGGTCGCTGAGGTCACGTAAATGAAGCAAGAGGCACGCAGAATATGTCGGTTGAGTACGTACAAGGAGTCCTAACGCAACGACAAACGTATTGCCGCAGCCTCTGAAAGCCTCGCAGAGAGCGGCAAACGGATTCGTCGAGTCCCAAAAGCGTCCGTAGCGGCGAAAAGCTTAACAGCTGTGTTCCTTGTGATTAAGTTCACTCGAGAAACCCGCAGACTGCAATTTTCAAGGAACGTCGAGCGGTTAGACCGCGACGCGGTTTCTCTCGATCCTGGACTACCCGACTATCGCAAAAGAGATTCGAAAGTCTGAAACGTCTAGGGGATGAACCGAACGATTGGAAAATTTCTTTGACGATCGACGAGAAGCGCGTTTAACGCGAATAAAAGAGGAATATAGAAGAGGTAGCAACAGTGAACGAACATCTGAATACGAAGTTCCAAATCTAGAAACTACGAACGATTCCTTTCATAAGGAATTCGTTTCATATCGAGATGTTATTACGGAATTTTGCTGTTTCGCGTCTTATTTAATTTTATCTAGAAAACAATACTGTAACATAAAGAAGATATATCTTATAGAAAAAAGTGTATCGATTTTTCTGAATCGTTGGTCATTTTTAATGAAAATCAATTAGGCGAACACAAGCTATCTGCTAATTACGCTTGCACAGTGGAATGTGACGTTCTTGTCGGACAGTTTTGACAAGAGAATGAGATCTGTAATCGAGGATAATATTACAACCATCTGATATTTGTAAAAATGCTTTTCAACGTTTTACTACAATTAGCTTCGAGACAGAGTCCAACAACTTTTTTACACGCGTGACAGTGAATTAGCGAAAAGCGATTCAACTCTCTAAGGCGATCTTTTAATGGGTTTTGTGTGGCTCCTTGATTCTAACATTGAATGTCTTTGAGTCCATTAAGTGGTTTTACTGGCAGTGGAATCCATTAGAAGTTCTAGAACAAAACGTATACTTTTTCGTCTTCTCATTCTATTCCCAACATGATCCTCCCCTTCGTATCATGCTTCGCTTCGATCATTCAGCCACTAATTGCCTTGCCATTTTCCAAAAGATTCATGACGCAAAGACGAATAAAATACTTATTCTCCGCTCTTCTTGCTGTAACAAGTTTTCTTCAAACGGTTAAGTTTCTCAATTCCAGATGAACCATGGACGTTTATGCAAATTTATTCTCTCGGATTTCTTTAAAGAATACAGCAAGAAGAGATTTGTCGAAATAATGACAGAGGACGATAGAAAAGGCGAATCAACTATACCCACACCGTATTTGAATGGTTGGGAAACTAAACGATAACTTGACCAAAAGAAAGAACACGCTCACGATTAGCGATATTTAGTAAGACTTCCATGTACATATTTGAGAACATCGTACGTGTGTATTACGAGAGAAGGAACGGGGAATAGGAGCTTTCAGGCAGAGCTTAGTGTTGTGAGAATCGTCTTAGAATCTTCTAACACGCGGTCTTACAAGTAGAGTCCTTAGAATTTGCTTGAGTGTTGCTAGTGGTGGCAAACAGCCGTTGATTCGTACTGTAAGTTATATTAAATTTACACTAAGAGAACGGAAACCACCAAATATCCAATTGAATGGCACGCACGTAACATAAACGAGGCAAATTAAATACCTAAGACTCCGCTTTGACACACAACTTACGTGGAAACAACATACTAAATCAGTTATAGACAAAATACGGATAAAAAGAAGGCAGATGTACTGGCTAACTAGTGGAAACTCTAAACTCAGCGTAGAAAATAAACTAAAAATCTAGAAACCGATATTAAAACCAATTTGGACTTGCGGAATACCACTATGGGGGGCAGCAGCAATGAGCCACATCAATAAGAAGATACTGAGAACAATAGGCAACGCTCCATCGTATATCAGAAACGAGGATATACGCAAAGACTTAAAAATACCAACGGTCAAAGAAGAAATCGGCAGGTAGGCGGAAAAATACAAGAAAAGAACGGCGACACATCCAAACCAGCTGGCTGCTGAAGCGAGCAAAACTCTCATGGAAAGAAGACTGACCTCATTAAAAAAATAAAATAGTCAAACTCGAAGATGGTAGCCATCCACGTGTTATTTAGCAATTAAGCTAGAAAAATTTACCAAATGTCCAGCTGAGCAAATTCTAAAGTACAAATTAAATAATAAAAAAAAATATTGTAAGTTTCTACGTTGCGTTAAATTAACACTGGATACTTATCCTGCACCAATGCCACAAAATGTTGTAATAAACCGTTACACGTACGATCGAGCATCGAAGAAAATGTACGTATAATATAACATACACATATTATATATAATAATAATAATAATAATAATAATAATTGTTGATGTTATTAGATGTAGAAACAGAGAAACGCGTGGGTAAATTGTAAAGTAGAAAATATATTTTAATACAGAAGTGTAAATACAAATAGGAATATAATTTGAGCTGGTCCCGATGCTCACGCTAGCAGTGTTACCTTATAACTGAAACTCCCGAAGCCAACGTCGCTTGTCTACTGTTTATGGTCTGCCTTCGTCCCAGTCTTTTGTTTATACGCTGTCGATGGCTTCAGTGCTCGAGGAAACTAAAAAAACCAGATGTAGAGTTTTCTTAGAAGTGGTGACCTGTTCAACAATAGTAATAAAATAAGAGCTAAAGATAGTAGTATAAGCAATTACACGTTGCTGTTGATCAGACAAAGCATGAAATAGTCGTTCAAATTACGCAACAACGAAGAAGACCAATTCCATTAAACAACGCGCAAAAATTAGTCAATTCGAATTGACGCACGCGTATGAAAACAACACAAAGCTTTCGATAGATCCTGACGTTTATTCCCAGGAGCCCGCAGAACTTTCCCCCTCGACAACTCAAAAGTTTTAGGATTGCCACGTAAAGCTTGAGGGGCTGTAAAAGACCGGGATATAAGTTTGTCGCTGGCAAAACGGAACCATCGGCGTTACTGTCGAACGAGATCTCGCGCTACTATAAATCCTCGAGTCCAACGATGCGAGCAACGCCTTTCGAACTAGCCGCGCGCGGGAACTATGAAACGGAAAGGGACGATGGAAAAATTCTCACCACGTCGGCGAATTTTGCCACGTGGATCAATTTCTTCCTGTCATAAGTCGCAATTTGCCAACTTACGAACAAAATTCCGCGTCGAACACAGAAAAGATTGATAGAATACAAAATTTAAGAACGAAGAATCGCCTCGACGTACCGATGCTATTACGTTAACGAACTTAGCGTCTTTATTTTCAATAAATCATAGAACAATTAAAATAATTTACGCCCTTGTCACGTTTTCTTCCTTAGATTTACTTTTATTGCTCCTGTTCATTTACTAGAATTTTGGTTAGTTGTGACGGTGATTATGGATTTTAATTCGATGTTTTTTTATAAATCTCCTTTACTCGTGTACCAGTCTTACCGCATATGTATCTGTAGACTTCTTAGTTTCACAAGGTGATTTATATTTCATATTATTCACTATTTGTTTCCTTCAGTTTTTCTAGGCATTCGTTTGTATTCGTTTTTCGTAATTAATTGGAAACCTAAGGACAATTAATTGCTATAAAAGGATCGTCTATTTTTAATATATCATATCAGCAAATTTATAAAAATTATAAGATACCACCGTGGTGAATTTAAAAAAGCATAATTCATACGAAAAAGTACTTACCTAGACGATATCATTAATTATAAAGATTATAACTCCTTGAAAATTAGATCCCAATTTTTCTCATGTATCCGGTTTTTGACCGAATCTTCGACTAATTTCTGTCTATATAACTTCCAAGCAAATGATATAATAAATAATTGGTCGTTAGGAGGAAAGAACGAAGTAATAGCAAAACTATTCTAGCAAAGAAACATCGAGAAAAAGTGGTAGCAAGGATGAGTTCAACATGCAGTTCGCGCAACTAGCTAGACGGATCAGAATCCTGTTCGTTGGGGCAACTTAAAAATGGCTAAGCTTGCATGTGAAGCGGAGAAAAGTGCTCGGAAAGACGCGAAAACGAGATGCAAACGATCTGCCGGAACAGAATCACCGAAGTTTGAAAGTGGTCGTAGAGACGTGCTTCATACGGGTCATGTTGAAGCTGAAAGTTTTGCGGAGTAGCAGTATCAGCAGAGCGATAGTTAAATACGAGTCGTTTTGCTCGATTAGTATCACAAGAATCGGAGTTAGGGGTGCGCAGATTTCCGCAGATGAAATACGTCCTCCTGTTCTAGCTGCCTCATCCTGCAGCGATCGGAAAATTTTATTGGACCATCGATTCGTTAATTGAATGGAAACCACGAATAGAGGTGTAAAGCACATTTGGCACGTTTTGAGAGAAAGCGAATTTTAAGTTATATTACACAGTTCCATAACTTTCAGACATCTAACAACGTGCTTCTTGTGTTTAACGTTACACTTCCTTCTGACGAAATATTTGCATCCTGTGTGTATTAAAATGATAGATAGAAACTGTAGAAATATAATTTACTGTTAATTCGATTCTGACCAACGTGTGCTATAGATCCTTGTTCGAGGTTTTCCTACGATTATTCGATCGCAACAATGTCCTTTCAAAATTGACGATCGTCAAGTATAGTTAACCAACGGAAAGGAATATTTTTCAACCGATTGAGTTACTATAATATTGCTAACAGCTCGCTTGATATCATCGATCGAGTTTCATAGTTTTTTGAGGAAGATTTGCCTGTTCGACAAAATTTTGGCAGTTATAATTCCTGATTTGGATATTTCGAATCATCTCCGATAAGGAAAGAATGAATATATTAGAATATGATGTTTCGGCGATATTTCTTGCAGTGTAAAATAAGATGATCGATGGTAATTTCTGTGGTGCGCACAGCACACAACGAAATGTCGTTTCTCTTTAAAAAGCACGCTTTTGTTAATATTACCTATCTGTTCCGAGTTGACGCATTCTTGAAACAACGAGCTGATCTTGCTTTGAAAGGAAGTCGACTTGTTTTCATAAAAATTATCTCTCACTGTTGGTAAACGTGAAGTGACTTTGGATCTCCATTTCTTGCTCCAATAACTCTGTGTTTCCTGTCTTATCTACGAAATGAAGACATTCGCCATTAAAAACGCAGACTCTGAGATGTTACTGTAAGATTAGCTATTTCTTTCGCCATTTGATCTGTCAACCCATTTTCTCGATATTAGAATGACGTTCTTAATAATTCTCTTCTCGAGCACCTCGGCGTTCATTTCTTAACATTAAAAAATGCTGAATATTTTAACATTTTTAAATAATATTTTTGTTGCTGGATGTAATTTCAATGGATTGAATTCCACGTCCGAAGTCACAAATCAGCCGTATACTTTGAACCGATAGGAATTTTTCGCGAAATCCATCACGTCGAATAAGTTAGTGTTGCACGAGGTAATTCATTTCCACGTTGCATTTTCTAATTTATCGCGGCCTCCTCGCGAATTTACAATAATTTAATTTCAGGGAATTTTGCGCGCGGTCACTGCGTTCCGCGTTTTAAACGAGAACCGTGGGCAGCTTTAATTCACCAGTGTTTTTGATAAACTCGTTATCGAGTAAACGATATACTTGATTTTGGTTATAACGTTAGACCGATGGGATTTGCTGTTATTGATAAAACGAACGTTGTTATCGTATTTTCTGAAAAATGTAACGCCATAAACTTTCGGTTAAAGGAAAGATAACCCACATTCGCTACATACAGGTAATCAACTGTACTATCTACGTTCATTACATTACGTTTTTATCTCTTTATTCGCTGTACGTACACACGTACATACACGTACGATTCAGATGAGAACTAAAGATTTTGAGTAGTTCATATCGAGCGTGGAAAATTATATATATCAGGCCAAAATTAAACACTTCTTAAATATTCAAATAATTGATTCGTCAAGAGAAATATACAACAAATTTTAAAGGTAAAAGAGAAGAGTCCGTGTAATGGAGCCGAACTTTTCCGAACTCGCGACCCTCGCAACGTTAAACACCAATTCAGCAACCCCGAATATCCCCAACCACCAAGTCAAACAAGCTCAAACGTGTCAAAATTCCGTTAAAAATCCGCAAACGGTTCAAGTTGCCGTCCACACTCGGCCCGTTCCACGGTTCCAACCCTTGCACCCTCGCCCCCATCGAAATAAAGAAGGAGTTAGCCCATTCCCACTGAAAACAATCTCATTCATCAGCTCCACTCATACCTCTCGCACGCGATACCACGTTATCCAGTGTTCTGCGCCGCGATAGTAGAGAGAGAGAGAAGGAAAAAGCTAAAAGAAAGAAGAGAAACGCGGTTGCCTTAAGCGCGAGTAGCATACGAGAATAAAGCGTGGACGATGCAGGGAATTGTGATTCGCCGGCGTGAAACGATTCGACCGAGGGATCTCGTGGCCAAGTAAAAAATGCAACGAGCCGCGGCGTACGTGTAAGAACGTGATAGCCGAGGGTGGAGTGAAATAGCGAGGGTGGGTTGCAGCGGCTAGAAAGCCGGATGAGAAAGGTGGACCGCCGCTAAAGGATCGAGGGAGTCGGCTGATAAAAGGGCTTGCTTGGAGGTGATGGTTGATGAGAAGAGGCCGAGCGAGGAGAGAAGCAGAGAAGAGGGAACTGCCGGTCGAGGTTACATCACGGAGGGTGAAGAGGTAGAGATGTAGCAGTTACGAGGGGAAAAGAGAAAGCGGAAACGAAGTCGAAGATCCAACAGGGTGGAAAAGAGGCGGGGCGAGCGAAGGATTTGCAGTTTTAATTGTTCGCGCCTTCTTTACGCGTGTCGCACTCTTGGCGATGTACCTCGACGTGGCTAATTATTTCGAGCGGCCGAAAGTCCGAGGACCCGCCTTTCTCGCCCGGGGACACGCTGTTTGCATTGCTCGTGTGCAGGGGCTGATTCTGAAAACTGGGGCGGGCTACTTTGCGGACAGAGATAGGGGAATTTGAATAATGTGACACGGGGACGGCGGTTTCGGGGCTGCAAGTTTTTTCCTTTAAAACAGCGTGTACGAGAATTGTTTTCTTTCTCTCTTTTCCTTTTTTCCTGCTTTTTGTTCGGCTTCGTGTTATTGCTGTCGTTTGTATGTGCACGCGTCGTGGATGTATTGCGGTGGAGCCTGCGAGTCAGTGAATTCACTGCGGATGTTTGCGTGGTTATGGGAGAGACGCGAAAGTGTAGAATGCGCATGATGTAGAAAAATATACAGGACTTTTAAAGCAGTAGCATTCAGATAGAATATTCGGTAAAAACAAATTTCTATTTACGTTCCATTTATTTGATGCGAATTCGCATGAACATCTGCAGTTTAATTATGAACGAGCAAACTACGTGAAGAATCGCGTTATATAGCGAAACATTTACTGAAATTCCCATTAAAATAACGATAACACGAAATTATTTAGCGTAAAATCTCATTTATTTACCAAAGTCTTAAACGAATAAATTTCATTCTACGTTTCCTTTTTCTTTTTCCGATTTCCTCGAAAACGGAGCCTCGTAACTTTCTTTATTCTTCATTTCCGTTCTACTTTCAGTCACGAGATCTCCATCATACTAATTACATCATAAATATGGATCCACAGTCTATCTTTGTGTCTATCGTTGATCTTCAATCAAACTCCCTGCAACGAGAGGTGAACGTACTCGAATGTTCTTCTTCCGAACCATCCCATTCGACGAAACTACACCGATTGCCACAAATTACTGTCGCAAAACACAGTCTCGCCGCTAATTGCGAAAAGATAAGCGCGACAAGAGTTTTCTTGATATCAACATTGCATCTCCGGTTTATAAGGGTGGGCGTACTAATTATCATGGGAAAGTGGTTTCTTAATTGTCTCTGCAATTGTCTGCGCGGCTCACCCTTAACCGTAGCGCGCCTTTAGATCGTCAAAGAAGAAACGCGACTGAACCTTCGTTGAGTGTTCACGGGCTCGTTGCGTTCGCGAGTCGACTGAATTGCCACCACTTTCTTTCGTTTCTCTGAATGGCGACGTTACGAACGATCTCTCGGGGCACGAAGGGGACGTTGCGTTTCCGGCTGACGTAAAAACTGCAATTTATCGCGTTGCGTTTCTCCGTTCGTTAAAGAAGTAAATCGAAGGGGAAACGAAGCAAAATAAACGTATCGAGGAGATACGCAAGAGTTCTGTTTCGAATTTATCGTAATGGGAAGATCGAACGGGACATCTTGTTGAGAATAAAGGGAGCCAAACTTTTTACGTACGAGATTGTGTAGGTAGAATTTTAACGTAGTAGAATCTTAGGAGTAAAATGGACTAAGAATGATCGATTCCTTATTTTTATTCCTTTTCTTTTCTTCTATGATGGAAAATATTTTATGAGGATTTTAATGCCACAGCATATTAATGGTACGATAATTAATAAATCGTAGGTTATTGACTTTCGTAGATTTTGCAAATTAGGTTAATCGATAGCTCTATGCAGTTCGTTTATACAACTTTGCATGTTTTATTATCCAGTTTGTTAGTATTATTTACCGGTCGACTTGTTATTTTTTCAAATTTCAATAATAGCTCGATTATTATATTTATCGTCGTTATTTGGACAGCTGATGTAGAAGAATAAGGGATTTATCAGTGATCGAATTTATAAAGTTTAGAACGTTGTTAGAGTAGAAGATATCTTGATTCAATTACACAAGAGGATCGAAGTTGAATGTATTGTATCATATTTTCCAGAACGGAATCAGGTGGCGTACAAGAATAACAGGTTCAACGAGGCCTTTATAGAAATAATCGAGGATGTCATTGGAATACGATATCTTATCTCACATTCAAATAATCTTCCGATTTTATATGGGAAAGAGGAAATACACTTTCCAAACGATTCTTAAATTTGTTAAAAATTACTTAGAGAAAATAAACGAAAATCCTAAAATCGAGTGTTTTATCGTTCACGCTTGCAGCATGCAATTCTATTATGCAATGAAATTTTCTTCCATGCTCCTGTTCCTAAAATAAGCAAAGTCTAATTTCATGTGCTTCTCTGTATCCTAAAAATTGTATCAATAGATATAAAACACTAATTACTAATATTAATACACGTAAAATATAAATATTTAATATATTAAAGTACTAAGATTAACTACGCGATAGCTACAAATAACTATTAACTATAGATAGAAGAATAACGTTAATAAATTTGGAAACAAATATCGTTCGTTGTCCATACCAAAGGGAAAATTCGATCTTTTATTCCTTCGTAAGTACATTTTCGATACGTTTTTCGAGCAAAGTAATCGCTTAAGCGAATTAAAATACAGCGTGGAACGTTTTCCTGGCTCGTGCGCGTGCCAGCGTGTAAAGATTATAAATAACGACGGTATATAAGCGGGTTTCTTAGGGAGAGGATTGCCATGCATGCCAACGTAATCCACGTTCAACCGCTGCTTTCGTAATTACACTTTGACTTCTAATTATCATGCACCGTCAACCTCTTCATTCTTCGTGGCCTCGTTGCGTTCATTTGCACGGACGAAGCGTGTTGCGACCACTTTTTTTTTCGTGTTCACCACGAACAGCACAGACCCGTCGCTGTTTGATATCCATTCTTTACTGTCTTTTTTTTTTTCTACTCCGTCTTGTCGTTTTGTTCTCTGGCCGCTTGTCGTTTTGCTCTCTGACCGCTTGTACGACCTCGCCACTCGAACAACTCGCTTACGTTCACCGGACAAAAGAAAACTTCGTTGCGACACGACGTGCACCCGAGTGCAAGCTCATTAACTCTTCGTTTCGATCGATAGCTCGATAAATTAAATCCTACTGTTGTCTATAATCGAGTTTTGATATGCTTTAATAGAAAAATCTATTTCAGAAGCATCTGCTATCTGTGCTACGATAGGATACGAATTCTCCGCTTAAAACATACAAAGATAAAATATGTAATATCGACAGTCTCTTCTTACTTGAATCAAGATTAATCATATTTAGAATAAGAATTATGTGAATATCAAGGCATTTTCTTTCAACAATTTTTATTATGAAATAGTTAGATAATTGTCATTTAGAAGATTCAACAACATCTACTTTCGTCTGCTTCTATTGTTTTACCTTGTTTTAACAAACGTCAAGAAATTTTACGTAGACTTTATTCGTACGTATAAAATTCTCTTGGTCCGATCTATAAATTCGCGCGTATACAAAAGAGGTGCTATAAGAAAAGAACAGAAAAATACGAAGTAAAAGTTCATTTGGATCTGCTATGTGTTTGTCGTTATTTTACACGATTGGTTGTCTCCTTCACGCTACCTTTTCAATTTTATTTTCATAAAATGATTTTCCCTGAATTATCTGTACGTAGCAAACACGTAAAATCGCGCTTGAACTTTCCAATATAATACTTTAAACTATTTTCCAAATATAATAACGATATTTAATTCTTCAAAATAAACGATATTCGCGTCAAGTTCCTATCGTATGCAGTAAAAGATATAACATAAGAGTCAACAACCAGCAAAACCCACTAGTTACTCAATTTCTTGATACGTCGGATCAGATCCGCGGGCTAAAAAGACATTGCCCTTCAGATTTAAGCACTAGATTCGACTAGAATCAAACACGCGATAAACACTTTTTAAACACGACGTCGTACCACGCCAGAAAAATTTACTTATAATTCTCAATGAGAATTAATTGTAAAATTCATGCAAATAAAAAGAAAGTTCCTATTACTCTATATTCAAGCTAACATTCACAAATGTCTAGGAAAAAATCGCTGAAACATCTCCCCAATAACGTTCTTTTATTTCCTAAAACTAGAACGCAGAATTTCACCTCGTGTCCAGAAGCCAAAACGTATAACTTTCGTTTATTTCGAAAAGGGGGCAACGATTAACATTGAAATACTAATGTGGTCGCGGTGTAAAGGATTCACGACGTAACAACGGCAAAATTTAGACTATGCGTGGGTTTGTACGCGCGAGATTTTTCGTCCGAAAGCGTGATACATCAAAGAGAAAAGCGTAGACACGGAAACTGTTCGCTTAAATCACTTCTTTGCTCGCCACACTGTTGCGTCGCGTCCGACCGGCATAGTATTTATTATTTATCCATATGCGGTTGGAATAATGCAACGTCGATACCACGGCGAGCTGTTGGGTCGCGTTATTTATGGATTCACGCTACTTTCGTGAATCAACTCGAGCCACGCCTGAATCGCGTACGCCCGTTTCTCCAGGACGAATCATCGCGATACATTTTTAATCATCCACAGGAGAGAAACGAATCTTATCCGAACGTGAATGTTACGAACTGTTCGACGAGTTAGGAAAAATGTCGTTCAAGTCCAATGAATCTTCTTCGCTATTATTGAATTTAGAGGAATTTCTGCGAGAATTCGTAGATTTTGCGGTATATTTCTATGATTATTTATTCGAGTAAATAAATTATCACGCTATATTATGTGCATAGTATACGACCACATTATATATTTATAGGATTATCTATCAATTATATATTTATATAATTATGTGTATCGTTAAACAAATCATTATATTATATCATAAATTACTATATTCCTGCTTTATAAATTACGCAATTATTCGCTTTATATTTCAGTTTCCTGTTAATTTCTATTCGAACGTGCGGTCGATAGGGTTGGAAAGAGTATTCGAGGAAAATAAATTTCACTGAACATTTCTAAAACATATTCTTTTACTTGGTATATTGTAGCTTGTCGTACTAAGAGTTTGTTTTTCCTCATAATGACAATAAACAGAAGGAAATTGCAAATTTTATTAAGTAACCGCGCTTTATTCCGCAACCAAATTACTCGTGAAACTTGGCTCTGCCTTTAAATTTGTCAGCGAAAGTTTCGGAGAAACTCTACCAACGGTAGAGTTTCCGGATAAAATGACGGAAACGAAAAAGAACAGCAGCGGCACAGGAACACCTGAATAATGTCGGAATCAAATATCCCGCGCATGGACGATTAATTAAAACGACCAAGAGAAAAAATGGGGGCCATTACATAGTGCAACGCTGTCGCGAAGTAGTATATGACTGTCACGTTTCAGACGGATCGCACACTTTTAATCGCTGCGTATAGTTGGTTCGTTCAAGAATGTTCTCCGATATTAACCGATATCAGAAATAACTTCGAGCTTTGCGCTTTCTTAATATATTTGTACATTCTCATTTATTGCGTACCAAGGAAGATTTATTCACAGACATCGATATATATTTCCCGGAAGAAAATTTGATGAATTGTTAGTACAACGTGTTTGCATATGTATGACAGTTCCCTTGTGTTTCTTCTTCTTTCTTTTTTTTTTTTTTTTTTATCGGTAACTGAAACGACGAGGAAACGTGTAGAAGAAAATGAGACAAGAATTCGTTAATTAAATACTTTGTAGCAGTTCCGGCGAATTGTATATCAGCTGTACGGTATTTGTAATTTTGAAGAAGCTTAACGCCAAGTAAACAGCGTTAGTAACTAAAAGTCAGAATTTAACTTTATTAAATTCAACGAAGATATTATTATAGCAGAAACATGGTAATATACAAACTAACGCGATGCTACGAAAAAGTTCTTTAAGTACGCTCTCTTGGTAAAGAACGCTTTTGACAAATAAAACGAAGAAGCGAGTAACAAGATATAATAAAAGAAGAACAAGAAGCATTAACAGAGAAACTAGATTGTATAACATCACGAACAGATTTATCCTCTTTAAAGTGAACGACATAAAGCAAACGAGATACAAAAAGAAATCTTAAAGAGACGTAGCAGTAACAAAATGTCTAAATATTATCACATTGATTCAAATATAATACAATGTCGGTATAGGGAAAAAAGTATCGTAATAATTCGTTGTACTTGTATCATTTATTTTCATTGGAACGCCTAGCTATTGCTGCAAGCGCGAAACTAATAATATTTGCTTTTATTTATTAAACAGCGTCGACACGGATCCAAACGATTCATGTTTACACGTACGTTCTCGTTCGAACCAACCCTTTTCATTATAAACGGTTGTCGAGCGTGTCTCGTAAATATTAATCAAATAACTCTCGATTGCTGGCGGTGTCACTATGCGCTGGACGATTCGGCAATTGGACGATATTTGTTTCGTCGACTTGCAGCTAGCCGGCTCGGTAATTTTATTACAGGCATTTCGACACGGCCCCGACAAATGTAATGGCCGTTAATCTGTCAAATACAGTTAAACACGCGGTGTTTGTCGTACTCGACTGGAACGGTTTTCGAAAGCCGGCCGATCCCACCGATTTATTTCGAAAACGCGATTACGAGAGAAGCACGTCATAGGTTTTTAATCGGAGCACACTTTAAAACGGTAGCCGTTGGTTTCAACAGTGGAACCGTTACGAGCAAAATCACGATTCCCTTTTCATTCCTCTTGCTAGCTTCCTCTTTCTCTCTCTCTCTCTCTCTCTCTCTCTCTCTCTCTCTCTCGTGATAGCAATTAAACGATATAATGAAGTGTAAAGCGTAGGAAGATTTAATGAAACTCGGCTATTTTCGAATTTAAATGAAGTGCGTGTGGAAACGCTGATTTTTCACGACTGATTTCATGTTTTGATGTTACTTCGTTTAACGGGCCGCTGGTTTATTTTTATATCCAAGATGAGTGTATCGTGTGTTTAAATACGATAAATGAGGTTTTATTAAGATCCAGGTAATCGGTTAAACGCAAGCTTCTGTCGTTTCTTCCTTTTTTCGTTGTACGATCGTCTGTCTTTGTTGTTGGAGTGTTCCACTTCCAGTAACTCCATTATCCAGTTTTCAATATTATATGTTTGCTGTTGAAACATTTTATAAGCATTCGAATAAATTGTTAAACCATTGGAAAAATAGCTGTCCATTGCAGCTCTTCCATAAGAAATTTATATAAAATGCAATATCTAAAATTCACATAGTCCGCTACGAAATATCTATTGTTAAATTGTTCAATATTTCAGAAATGAAAAAAATACGTGCGAATATGAAATTTGATTAACTGCGATTTATAGAAATCTTCATACAAAATTCTAAATAACGTAACAGAATGAAATTCCGGCTGATTACTTCCAAGCTTAAATTTTCAAAAATTTCTCTCCTAAATAATGAATGTACGGGAATGAATGAATTGAGAAAACATTTCAATATCAATTCTACCTTTCTATTGAAACATTTTTTAATTCAGACACTGACAATTCAATCTTTCAAAATAGAGCTTTCGTAACAAACAGAACAGAAAGTGTGTCACTTGGCGTGCATAGAGGAAGAAATTGCTTCAACTAACAATAGCATCTTTTAACAATTCATTTGGATACGATTTGAAAGAGACTGGTTCAAAGAAAACTCTCTGTGTAATTCGTCGTGTTCTCCAGGTATACCGTAACTAAGTACACGATTACCTCGCGGAGCGTGTAACGAGATTCTGGTTCCATCGGTGGGCGAGAACAAATGATGTCAGCTGCCGTCATTGAAAATGCAATCGCTCTGTTTCCTCCTGGCGTGCTGAATCTCATAACGTTCGATTTCACTCTTCGCTTCGAACGAAATGTTACAAATTTCAAATCCGATTCGAGGTAATAATTCAGACCAGAGACTTCTCGGTAGACTCGAAATCCAAAGAACCATAAATATCTTTGGAAACATCTGACAGTTCCAACGTTTCAGCATAGGAATACGAGCGTAATTAGAATTTTCTTTTTCACGTTTACATTTACGTAACATTCCATTTTTTTTCTCTCTTTTTACAATATTCTCATAATGGATATTCGTACGTCCGTTTCGAATTTTCATGTTCTAATCTTTTCAAGAAAATTAACTGACAGATTTTTACGACACATGATTTTTCATATTTTGTTTAAACTCGAGTGATCCTTTAGCAATAAAAAAGAGAAAAATACACGATTGAAATTATTATAACCTGAGAAGCATATTACAGTTAAAATGATATATAAACGGAGAGGATTTTCATAAATTCTCCATAAATTGGATAAGCCCGGATCATTAAACGTTCTTAAAATTGAAGAGATTACGAATCTCTCGATTCTACTCTATGTCGAGTTATATTTATTTCGCCGCAAAACGAACAACAATTATCGAAAAGCGAAAGCACTTTAAAAATAAAAATTCACTCGCGACCGATCTTTTTATCCGGTGTTCGCTTATTGGTAGGTCGGGCGATCTCTATGCATTCAGCCCTGGTGCTTAATTGCATTAACGATTTCAAATGAATCGATACGAAGCCGGGCGAGACGTCTCGCGATTAAGCGAGTTTCGTAGATTGCTTCTTTGAAGTTTAATATCGTTTTTGGACAAAGTCAAATGTACTTGTCTCCATTTAAGTCTTCAGAGAGCTGGTTAAGCAAGCTCCGTGATAGAGCAGCTTTCGCTTTAAGACCGGGCCCGGTTCTAATCGAGAACGATCGATCACGAGCTTACAAAGCGGCTAGCAGAACTAAAACTTCGCCGCACGGCGGTGTCGGCTGATGCAGTCGGATAACGCGAAAGACCGTACCTCCATTCGTCATCGAAGTCAAGCAACAATAAGGAAATTCGAATCGAGAGTCAAGACGGAAGTTCGTGTTGTTTCATTATTTTGCAATTGCGCGTGCAAACGCGAGTCGCCTGGTAAGCTCGTGAAACTTGAAGTTAGATTTAGGTATAAGGAACGTCGGAGAAGAAATCACAAGTGAAATGATTATTAATGTAAAATAGAAATTTTAACGTAATTTTGACAGAAAGGTTTGACATAAATTTTAACCTATCCCACCGAAAGAAAAATCTTTAAATATTGTAGCAGAAATTAATTCTCTTAACAATAAACTTAATGATGCAATATCGATATCGGTTATAGTATATTCAGGTT
This sequence comes from Bombus pyrosoma, assembly GCF_014825855.1. Classification (NCBI taxonomy): domain Eukaryota; kingdom Metazoa; phylum Arthropoda; class Insecta; order Hymenoptera; family Apidae; genus Bombus; species Bombus pyrosoma. Next base: position 2,873,204 of record NC_057780.1, on the reverse strand, counting down.
TGAAAGAAAATGTTATAGTTTGAACTTTTAAAATAAATATTTTCGAAATGGAATACTATGTAGCTCTACTTAGAACGAAATTACACGTCTCGATAGATCTCGGTGGTGTGAGAAAAATGATAAAAATTCAATCAGCAGGGTAATTTTGACAGAGGGGTAGGAGAATAATCTGATTTCCTTTGGGAAATTAATTTTCATGTATAGAATTATAGTTAAGTCGAACAGAAACGAAATGTATTTGTGTCTCTTCGTAAAAAGAAAAAGAAAAATAAGTACCAAGACTTTATGTTTCACAATGGCGTTCGTCCAGCGAATGAAACATTACATAGTTCTGATTTATTACACGGTTTGTCGTTTCATATCGTCGTGTAAAATATCGAAATTTATAAACTCGGTGACTTCAGTGTCGCACGGTGAAAGTTTTCGAAAGCGACGAGGAGTTTGATAAACACGCTATCGGGAGGCTCCTAAAAGCAGAAAAGATTGGAGAGACTATTATAAATCCAGTAGAGTTGTCTGAGTGGAAAGTACGAATGCTCGGCAGATTCGTCACCATCTGATCATAGTACGAGCAGGGGTACAAATTTTCACAAGTGTTTGAAGACCATACTTTTATAAAGTTTCGAAAGTTTTGTCCGTCTATTCTTCGAAAAGGGGGAACTTGGCAGGCTAAGTTTTAGACAGGACGAACAGTCGCTTCTTCCCTGTCTGAGCCAAGAATAATCCATGTATCTTCACCCCTTGGTTTTTCTTAACAAGTTGACGCATGAATTAATCAGACTTTTTGTTTCTTAATGCTTATTCTACGATTCCTGTACAAATCTTACGACAAAATACTCTTGTTTTGTCCGTAACTTCCTTTGACCTTCCTTTCCTTTCGTAATTTGCCTTTTATGTAAGTTTGAAAGTTAATAATTAACGACAGAATTATCAAGCGGAGATTAGCCGGAAGTTTGAACAGGTTTTGTTTCAGCTAACGAGCGACTGAATATTTTATTCATTATTCTATTCGTATAAAAGCAATTTCGTAAATTAATAAATCTTCCGAAAAAAGATAGCAAACTGAAGAAACTTTATATTGGACGCATAAATCTGGAACTGGTGAACGGAATAGACTTTATATCGCTTTCAGGTGACACTTGAACTTAGGATCGCTTATTATACGAGGTGTTCAAAAATAAAGGACCAAGGTATTAATGGCTTACAACTGAGAGCTAAAAAAGCCAACAAGAAGAGTATAAGTAGCTGTCTTTTACAACAGTGCACCTTCGTACAAACGTGAAACCGAGTCTGTGAAATATCGCGGTGTTTATCTAAACAGAACAAAATCGATCGTACGTAATTCGACGAAATAATATAAAACAAAAAACGTTGCGCGTCTATTATTTCTTTATAAAACGAGAGAAACTTTGCGGACAACCTGATAATATAAAACCTGGGCAAAATGTAATTTTTGTATTCTCGAATAGTTTAAAGATTTTTCTTGAAAACACGTTGAATGCAAATAAGCATATTAAAATGAAAATATATTAAGCAGAGCGAACAATATTTTCTCTTTTTTAGAAAATGTTTCGTATGTCTTCTTCCTATTTCAATGTAACATTCATAATCATGTATGAATGGACACATGTACACAATTAAACGTTTCATTCCCTCGAGTTTCTTTTGTTACGTGCTATTCATTCTTCTAATTCAATTTTTGATCGTTGTATATATCGAATTGTTGTATATATTGGGTGCCAGCCGAATAAATCAATTTTGATTATTTCAATTTCTAATTTCCGATTAAAGAATCTAATTCAAATTTCTAATTTAATTTTCATTATAACGCTGTAGACGAGTAAATTAAATACGTTAAACATTCCCGCAAGGATATGAAACACTATATTTTACGTTAAAATTGTTGGTTCTTCGCCTATACCAACTAAATATTCTTTGAGCTTCTTCCTACATGCTACGAATCTGTTAAAATTTTCTCCTCCTTCCTCGATACTCTGTGCAATTTCGTAATTTCGCAATAAACTCATTTAGCCCCGACAAAAAGAAAATTCCATCGAATCGGAGGGTTCATAAATTAGATTTTCACACGCAAACTCCAGCATTCTTGGAGTCTGGCAAATTGACGGCGGAAAAACTCGTCAAGCTCATTCAGGAAACGAAATAGTTGCGAGCATCGTGAAGCTGATTCTTCAGACGCTTCGGTACAACGCGACGCAAGACTCCAGCACTCCTCTCCATTTCCAAAATTAAGTTCACCCCGTGGTTGCCATTATCCTTTCCGCTCCCCTCTCATTTAAAACGACAGCGAAAAAGTTCGTTGGCTCGTGTAATTCGTCTAAATTTCCTGGAACCGTGTAATTTGTTTAGATAGCGCCAGCTTAAAGAAGAAATACACGTGCGCGTTGCAAACGCCCACGCATACCAGTTAATAGATCTAGTTCCATTTATTCATTCGACTTTTCCCATAATTTCCTTTTTCCCATACTTTTCCCATAACTCGTTTTCGACGAGATTTAAAACGTTCTATGTATTTACGTTCGATAGAATCACACTGTAGAAAGAGCAAGTAGATACGCACAAATCTGTTTATTAGTAATAAAATACTTTTGAACACTTAGCTAAACCCGAACAATCATTTGGAAATTATCAGAACATTTGAAACGTTAGTTTATAAAGGATATTCAATATTATAGTAATAATCTTATCAGTTTGATCAGTATATTCATCAACTTTCACATTTATATTATTATTCCCATTATATTTATTTTATCGTAAATTGCGTTATTCGTATGGTGGACGTTGTTATCGTATTTGCACGTTAAAGATAATTTTACGATAGAGATTCAGAGTTTGAATAGACTTCGCGGAATTTCCTATTCGAACCACTCTCAATTCTTTCAATAGGTCCAAGCCAAGCCAATTATTCTAATTTATTATATTACTATAATTATTTGGAACAATGTTAACAGATTTAAGAATATTTCTCTAGGACAAAGGTATTATGTAACCATAGAGAATAAAATTGTAACCCCGTTAAGCGAGGCTTCGTTTCCTGAATTTAAATAAACGTCTCGAACGAAAGATTTTTGTAACATAATGTCCTCTTTGACTGTTGTAAGTTGACGAATATTAGAGCAAGCAGAATAACGGGATTCGTAGATAATGCGAGGCAAAGACTTCGCCACAGAGAATTCCTCCGTGAATTCTCTTACTTTAGAGGTCGAGAGAATACGAGCATTGTTGCGTGATATAAAATGAAAATTTAGAGCGCTGGCATTCACCATGATAATCTTTTCAACGTTGCGCAACGCCTATGCAGTTCGTTCTTTCCTGTCGTGCTCGTTTCAATAATCGCGCTAACATATCCTAATTGTGTCATCGGAACTTTCCTTTTGCTCCGATGTAACGTTGATTAGCTTTCGCTTGATTGTCCTCCTTAGTTAACCTTTCTTTCAAGTATGAACATTCGCAACCAGTGAAATGCATAAAATTAAATATTCGTTGCCATAAATTCGCCGACGATTTAAGTAATAGTCGAACGAATTTATAACTAAATGTAATTCGTGAAAATATTTAAAAAAAGAAAAGGAAGATTTACCAATAAAAGTGGAGCTCTGTGACGATTTAAATCGGAACATCGCTTCTTCGATTCCTCCATCGCAAGCGTTTTGCATTTTACAAATGTAAACGATAGTGATAAATCGAAGATACTTCCGGCGTATTTGCAAATGTTGTTAGCCGACGATTTATCCAAAGCGAAGGATATAACTTGGCAAGATTATTTTCGTTATCGGAACGACTGCTGGAGTACAGGATTATTAAGCTTGCGTTGTTATTAAAATATCTGCGTCACGATATAAATCGTATCAATCATGTGCCAGTGAACCTTCATTCGTATCGAGTATCTGATTACGTAATAATTCTCGTGTCAGGTTCGATTTATGCGCTTACGCATCGTAGTGATTTCTTTTTTTAATTTAGATCCAAATTCGGATGAGTATCGGAATGATCGATGCTCTACGTAACGTGTACAATGGCTGACGATAGTATTTAAAACAATTGTAGAATCTATTTATTATTTATTTATTTATTTATTTAAAATGGATTAAACAGAAAACGATGCTTATTTAACGCGAACTAAATAGTTCTAACTAGTGACTAAGACAACTAAATAGTTAATTTACAACTCTCGTCACCACAGTCTCAACGCTGTCTTTCACGCGGACCACAGTCCTTTCCTGACTTCTCGATTCACACTGACTGTTAATTCGTCTTTCTCCCTTAACCCCTTCGCTTCGAGCGCCGCTTATAGGCGGCACCAGCGAGATGACCTGTGCGTACAAGTGCCGCTTATAAGCGGCGACCACGCGACGACTCCTGACTGCGGTACCCCAAATATCCGGCAATCAAATGATGCATATACAAGTACTATCTGTAGTCAATAATATATTTTTTCGCTATCGGCAGAACATCTTCTGCTGATTTTATTCACATATTGGATTAATCACTTCTCAAAGTTACCCACTGTTGAAACATCAAAACGTTTCACGCAATATATTTCAAATATCCAAACGATCGTATACTGTTTCGTGCTGAAAAATCTATTAAATTCGTTGACAGTGAAACGATATTTAATATACGGTTCGTACAAGAATTATTGTTATCTAAGACTTAGGAAAACGTATATACAGCAACCGCTCACACTGTGCGTGTTTCTGGCGCGCGTTTCTTCGGCGGACTGGACTGCTGAAGCGAGAGGATTAACATCTCTTTATTTTTTCTCATAGCTTCAACACGTACGTGTTCCGCAAACGTTCACATAGGCCCTTTTTCCGCGTATCTATTCGACTGAAGAACCGACGACACATCGATGGACCTGTCGGCACTTAGACTTTGTTTGTGGTTCACCCGATATCTCTTAGGCCATTCGTCCACGATACTACAAATATACTATTCCTACGTTTTATGAATATATTACGTACTATATTTTGTTTAAAAAAATAGCGTTTGTACCATATTTTCACCAAGTCGTCCAAATAAAATCAGCAACACCGATTAAACATCGAGTAGAAATCCTTCGATTTGCATAGCAACTGTTCGATAGATCTGCAAGATAAATATTTCGTCAGGTTTCTGCGAGACTGTTCCCGATCACGTAAGACGTGTTTCCATCGAGTACGAAAATGTATCCCTGTTGAATCAACGTCAAAGTTAATTTAATCGCTCGCCAACAGGGGTGACAGTTCCACTAGGTGGAAAAAAACAACGCGAATACGACGTCAAATTTTGCCCTCGTTCTTGGCACGTTGCCCGAATAGAGCTTCGTTCTATACAGTGGACCGACCGTTTCGAGTAAAATATCTGTCGTACTTGATACACGAAAAAAATCGCCTCCTCCGATTCGCTTCTATCCGACCAATTCTTCATCTTCAAATCCATCTACACTCTATCGTGCGGTAATTACGAACTGTAAAACAACTCCATCGTACAACAGCAAATCCAGGAAGCGCAGAATTGATCGTTGTTCCTGCTCGTCAAACGAAAGGCAACGTACGAATTGGGCATTCATTTACGCGTTAATCCCATTTTCACGAGTAGCAATGGCAGCAGGAAGAACGTGAATGGCTCGGTTGGAGCAAGTGGCACGAATATTTATCACGTAATCCCTGGACATTATGCCTGGCTACTCGTGATCATAAATTATAACTTATGGAACGGAACGAGTACACATTTCGGGTAGAAGCGGCGCGCGCAGTTTGTCCTTTGCGTATTCACCTCCGCGGTGGGAGAGCTCGTGACGTTGAGTAATCGTTCGGGATTCGCTGAAGGTCTCATGAAAAAAAAAAAAAAAGAGAGAATACTCGTACGCGAAACGATCGGTAGCTCTTTTGCTGATGGCGGAATCTCGATTTCGAATGGGAAGGATGCCGTGTCGAAGTTTTGTCGCGAGGGTTCGAACGGTTTCGCTACGGCGTAAGCGAAAGACGACGAGCGATTTTAGAATTCGAGAAGGATGATTGGGAATTCTGATTCGTGGCTGGTTCCGAGGAACTTGTAGGGGATTAAGGATCGTTCGAAACGTCGAGCAACTTTTGTGAAAGAAGCTTCGCGAAGACTGAAAATTGGAACGGAACCGTCGACGAGTAATCCTCGAAAGTCGGAAACTTTTTCGAACCTGCTAGCAACGACCTTACCCATCAAGACTTCGACTTTCAAGCTCATCTGGACGATATAATAACACTTGGACAGTTTCCGCGTTACGTTTCTCGGAAGCGTTTTTGACTTGGATCGTTTCAACTCGTGAGAATATACGAAGACTTCCGTATCGTTTCTATAACAAAATAAAATACGCTGCGCTGATTCAACGATCGTGTACGGCCGACTCAAGCGTTAGAAGCTTTCTTGTAAAATATTCAAAGCGTAGTTGTTCCTTGTAATTCGCAATAGGTAAAACGAATCTCTGCTTAATTTTCCATTCTGATGTATTAGGTTGGTCCAAAAGTTCCTTTCGTTTCATGAGTGAAATAATAGATGTGTCACGATCGTTCACGTTCCATTCGTTAGACTTCAAGCTCTTCGTCGGTTGCCGAACGTCGATTATTAAGAGAAGTTTTGTTTAAATCCATTTGATTAAATCCGCTTGATCGCGAGACAGCGCACGTGTATCTCGGTTTATCTGAAATTGGTCAAAGTTACAGCAATGGGTGCGACTATGCGAAAGTTGTAACAGCCGTGCAAAGTAAAATAATGACACGCAAGAGGTGATACGTTAATGTTACGCGGATCTTGAAACGACGGAAAGTTTTCGAAAGCGAACGAATTTCCACGCCTCGAAAGTTTCACTCCGGCTGGTCGGTATTTCGGTAATGTCTGCATTATCCGAACTTTTGCGCGGCCCGGCTCGGCTTGCGAGCAATTTTCACCGCGTTCCAATTGTTTCGACTTTTACGCTGTTTTCGCATTTATGGAAAGTAGGCCTTGCCGCTGTCAGCTTCGAAACCACGCGCCGCTTTTTCAATGTCGGATTAAAGACCTGTCAATGGGAAATCCAGTTACTCGGTTCAGACATTCTGAGATAGGTCTTCTCATGGAAAAATCACAAAATTTGAAACAAAACGGTTTAAATAAACCGAGATGATTGAGATCGTTTATTCCGAGACTTTATCCTTACATTGATGGAAGAACATATTATTCAAATTGTTGAAAATGTCAACGTGAGTTCGCGCTCGCCATTCATACGCAAATGCGCCAGTTACAACAAATAGTAACTAGAAGATAGTTCTAGATATAGTCGATAGATTTAAGATATTCTTTTGTGTTTATCCCTGGTCCATGTAAGAAAATGCAATGAAGGTTTTTCGGCTCAGAACGATGCGATAGATTTATCCAAAGAATAAAATAATAGCTATTGCGATCCTACCTTTAAATACAGAAATAACAACACAAATTGAACAAACTATATAGATATACCGTTACACGTACAGGTGTGCACAAATATAATTGAACTTCTTAAAACTTTATTTCGAAAACATGGATATGTCGATTGAAAAATATCCAGAGAATTGCGAGACTCGACTTTTGCGGAAAATTTGAAACAATTTTGAAAATGTACATAGTGATCGTACGTGTTTGATGCGTGTAAATATTTATTTGATTTCCAGTTTTATCAATGTAATCGTGTCAGTCGTGTTTCGTTACAACGCTAATGAGAATTTTAAATCTTCCACGTAACACACACGGTCGATACGTAAAATTTTTCTGTAATAACTAGGTCACTGTATACATATACTGTCATTGGTATTTCTTTATTTTATTCGAGTAATAGGCATTTATTCGTTCTAAATAAAGAAGCTTTAGTGGCACCTATTTAAGTATTTTATTTTAAGTTCAATGTTGCCTTAGAGTAGGACAGTGGTAAATTCTGTTGTCTCTGGAGAACAATTTTATTCCAAACAAATGATAACATCGAAAAGATGGTTTCGGTTTCTGGATTTTCGGATCACATTCTTAAAATATCGTAGAAGAATTATCAGCATAAAGGAACAGAATGTATCGACGAAACTCGGTGTTTCGTCGAGGACTCGATTTCCGCGCCGTTAAGCTCGGCCGAAATTTCGCGTCTTTGCCCGCGCGTTTGTTTATTATCGGGTACAGAAGTTGGATTGCGCGCACGATGACGCAGACAATTTCTATTAAAGTAAATTTCAAAGTTTACTTAACCCCTGTTTCATTTGTAACTATTCCCGTGGCGCAACGACGACAAACAATTCGCGTCCGTTTGCCTGAAAGCGAACCACTCGTTGACATTTTCAAAATGAAACATCTTCCTTTTTCACGGCGAGACGAAACAGATAAACCGGCTAATATCGCTTCGGCTTTCGCTTCGAAACGTTCGCATTTCCCGAAAGTCGCTAGTTGCTGCGTGAAAATAAATTACATCGCTCTTTTTTCGAGAAGGAACCGAGAGAAATCAAATGCACGGGGGATACTGAGTTAGAGGGAAGAAAGAAAGGAACGACTGGTTTATTTTCCCCATTTTGAACGTGGTATGCGACGAGATTGGAAACTACGCGTTTGGCAAGCGAGAGAATCGATGTGTTTATAAGCGAGTTGTTGGAAATATTTACAGGGGATTAGCAGGCACAGCATCGATTTCGATTGAACGTCGAAGCTGCGTGTTTTGGTCGAGATTGTACCTGTATACCAAACACACTGAATATATTGTTATAACAATAGAGGCAGATATTATACGATGCTTCGAGCAAATACTGGCGCGGTAAATATCGTATACTTGTTACTCGAATAACGAGTCTTATTCATTGTAATATCATCTTTTTGTCGACGTATCTATGTTGTTTCTGACCTGTTTTTTTTTTATTGCTATTTTTGGTTACGGAAAGTTGCGAAACGGAACGAATGGAACTAAGTCTTTCGTTTTTGATGAGCCAGTCTCGCTTCTACTACTGTCAGCCATTGTATACGAATGTATTAGGTGGTCCGAAAAGTTTCTTTCGTTTTATAAGGATATAATGGACAATATTTTTCATTTTATATTATTTTGTCGAATTACGTATGATCCATTTTGTTCTATCAAAATAAAGATCACAACGTTCGACAGATTAGGTTTCATTTTTGTATAAAGATTCATCGTTGTAGAAGACGTGTCTGTAAAAGAAAGACACTTTTCGGACAACCTAATGCTAAAGGGTTAACGTGATTCTTCGAAATTATCATTCATAATAAATCATATTCCACGCGAAACAGGGTTATTATTCGACAAACAGAGAGTCAGAAGGACGTGGACGAGCGTCTAGTACGAGTTTTTCATCTTGAGCTGGGCACGGCCGATAAGCCGTGTTCTGACAAGTACAAAGGACGCCGAGCTCATCAGCGGTTTGCGCGCTGCCGTCCGCCAAGACGCGCGAGAGTGCTCTTTTGAAATTTAAATTCTTGCTAATGAAGTGTTCGCAATTTACGGTGGGCCGTTTCGTTACGTCTACGCCGGACGAAAATTCGCAGGATGCGGAATTTCTCATTGGCACGCGTTGGCCCTGCCAGAAAACGTGTCTCCTTTTTTTCATTTTCACCTCTCTCGTATTCTTCTCTCTTTTCCGCTATCTTTCTCTCCCTCTTGATTTTCCGCCGGCTTTTTTTCCCACCAGTATGACACAAAGTTTCCCTTAATTTCAAACCCAGTTCCGTGTTCCACACTATGCCGGTTCCGTGTCTTCTTGCATATCAGAAGCGTTGGATATTAATTATTTAATCATTTTCCTCGACGCCAGAAACTCGTTCTTCGTGGTACTAGTTCTGTGAATTTGAATGTGCTCTGAGTGGTAGGATAAGTGACGGTGTAATTGATAGAAGTAACGTGTAATGAAGCTGCAGATGGAGAGATTTATTGATTATTGAAGAACGAACTTTGGACACTTCGTGGAGCACGTGTGAATGTAAGCGATCGTGTAGAATGATCGTGATCGTCGGCGGTTTCCCGGGTTTCAAAGTTATATGATTAGCAAGGTTTTCAATAATTGCCAAACAATTTTTACATCGTACGTGAAGAGCGAATTTATTTGAAACGTAGATTAATAAGTGGATTGTCTGCGACAGTATAAACTTCGTGGTATCGTGAGAGACTTGAGTAAAAGTAACGAACCTCCACCTCGTTTGCAATATCAACGAAGCCTTTAATATTATACATCGCGAATGATAAGTGGATTACTCGAGAGGATAAGAACAGTGGGAACAGTTAGATAAAAGTAACACAAAAATTATGATCGTTGGTTTCTTGTTAAGGCTTTTTAGTTCGATGAAGTCTTTCAAGAGCGAGACAATCGTCGTTTAAAATATCAACCGCAAAGTTAATAAGTGCAGATACTTCTTTTTTTTTAATAATTCGATTAGCTGTCTTGATCATTTGAGAGGAATGAAATGTGACTTCGTAAAAGATATTGAATAAAAATGTTAAAAATGTGTTTGGTCGAAGCTTCTGAAATTGATAGACCTTTTTAACATCCAAAGTTATTTCCAATACATCGTTCTTGAAATTTTTTCTCGGCTCGCTGCGTATCAAAAAATCAAATCAGACAAAGGAACAAACATTTGCAAGCCTCTCATGGAATGCATTTCTTTGTGCCGCTGCATCGAAATTCATAAAAAAAAAAATGGTATTCTATTCATCCGGTTCTGGTAGGACTCATTTTTACATGATTCATTTGGAAAATTCTACACACTCTTCCGTATAATTCATTTTTCTACGATACCACTGTGGCAAAGAGGAAAACGAGGATAATTCCGTTGGTTTTACCGCGCAGTTTGAACAATGGAAATCACAGACAAATTCAGGCTTGGATGAAGTCAGAATTAGAAGCTCGTTTCTGGAACAACAGGACGAATATCAAACAATTTCACCGTGCATTAACCGATTGGACCTTGTTAAGAATACAAAGGGCTGGCGTTTGTTCCGCGAAGTACATATTTGCCGTTCGTTTAATACTTGTTTCAGCTTTTACCATCTTTCCGTTATGTAGCTGAACGAGCTACATTTTCTGAGAACATAATTAAACTACATTTTATAATTCCTTATTAATCTTCCTAGATTCTGTTACAAAAAAAAGAAAAAAAAAAGGAAATACCGTGGAAAGTTAATTACATTTTTTTGATTTATTTCTAACACGCTAGTTCGTTATTTATTTTCTTTTTATTTGTTGCTATACAACATTGTAAAATGGGTCAATCTTTTAAATAACAGTAAATTCCAGTTTCTAGTTACGCCGTTTGTTACGCTATTTGTTATTTATATACAAAGAAAATTGTAGTTATAGAGTTTTTGAATTAGATTTCCATTTCGTTTGGATTATGTTAATTGGCTGTCGTTTCTTTCAGAATTTCAGCTTTTAAAGTATATTTGTTAAATGAATAAAATTTGGTCACAGAGAAAAGATACAAAATATCGAAGGAATACAATTTTGAAAAATATTCCTGTTCTCAGACAAATTACGTACGTAATCTCAGAAAAATACTCGTCGCGCGAACGATGCTATCTTCGCATCGCGCGAGTCGCGAATAAATCGCAGTCGATACAATGGAACAAATAGCGTTTTGAAAGTATGAGTATTCAATGAGAGGAAACGCGACTCTGATTTTCAAGCGACGCGATTTCTAAACTGTTACAAATCGAATAGAGTCGCGTAAAAGGTAATTTGAAGGTAGACAGCAATCGCATGTACGCAATTTCCTTTTGGAGACAGTCGTTTGGACGAATACGATGCTCGCTCGTGAATAATAGTCAATTGAAATTCACTTACGAATATGTACTTTGCATTTTCTCGGAACGAGGACTTGCCACGCGGTCTCTCCTTCGTTTTCATGTAAACTCGTTTCGCGTAAAACACGTTCTTATTCGAATCATTTTATTTTTATTCGATATTTTTAGAAAAGAAAAATACATTTCCCCTATCAACAAATGCCATCGGCATGACGGTAAAACACGCCCCTGTGTAACATTTTTCGAAATATGAATATAAATTCATACACGCGGGAACATTTTAACAATGCGAGTATGATACCGTTAAAATGTATTTATATGTGAAAATTCTATTTTAACAACACGCGTGTAATATCGTTTACGATTCGAACTCATAGAACAAACGACAATCCCCATCCACGTTATTAACGCTTTGATTGCCACGTCGAAATCACATGTTTCGCTGAGGACGCCACGGGAGTATTTTTATTATTCAAAGCATATAATGGAAAAATAATAATAAATTAACGATGTAAGACAACGTTCCTCCTCGATGGACCGTTTATCTCATTGGTGGTCACTGGTGATCACCGTGGCACCTTGCTAACAGTTGATAGCCACATATTACAACGGGGCTTCGTTTATTTCAACGAACCATTCGCATTCGTCGTTTCGTCGTAAGCAAAACGTGCAGAATATATCGTTGAAACGTGTAGAAGATATTAGCAAACGGTATTTGCATATTCTATATATAATAGCAAGGTATGTTCACACTTCAAACTTCAATTATATGATTATAAAGCAGCATTTACGATTATTCTCCAAGGTGTGTTTATAATAATATTCGTAGATTACCCCTCAAAAATATGGACGCAAACACAGTGCACCGTTAGATGCAAGATGTTCTAATAAAACATCAACTAACTGTCAATTTTCATTCAATTTTTACAATTGTAAGAAGTTGAAGCGCTCCGGTCACCAATGACCACCGTGGCGTCACAGGGGCGTCAGTCGTATATGATCAACGTGGCAGTCAAAGCGTAAACAAATAAAAATACAATGGAAATTCAGGATATATTTTCGCTGCTTACCTCGCAAGTCATATTATATACGCAAATCGTAATTACGTACGTCGAGATTCAGACTTTCTTCAAGTTTCTACGGCATTTTTATAGTACGTTCCCATGCTCGCTTGCCAAAGACAAAATCCAAATTTTCCAATAATGATTTCCGGGGATCGTCGTTTTTGGACGCGCGATAGTCGTAAGTTAAAGGAAAGATTCGAGCAAATCTATCGTTGGAAACGGCGTAAAGTAAAGTACGGCCGAGAGTGAAGAAGCCAATATAACGTAAGGAAACGCGAGATTATCTCCGTCTCCTCTCTCGGGGATGAAACTTTATGAGCACCATTTGCGGAGTTGTAGAAGTCGGAAGTTTTTGAGGGCTCTTGGCATACATAATCTTTGGAAAGTCAAGTGGAGAAGGGATGCGCGTCCTCCGGGCTAGAAAGACGGATCCTTTCCTTATAGTCTGTGAAAACTTACGCTCGAAACGAGTGTCGCACGGTTGTACTTCGATCGCCCCTGTCCTGTCTTCTTCCCTTAAATTCAGTGTCCGATCGAAACTTGTAGTTCGAAAGCCGACATCGTTTCCGGTTAAATTCATTCACGATGCCTACGACTGATGTGGATATTACTGGTTACTCGGTCGTCTTGCATATGGCCGCATAAAGAACCGAGTTCTGCTTTTCTCAATACAAAGGTTATTGCCTGTAATAAAACTGAAATTTAATGGAAATTAATCTCTCGTTGTGTGTACTCGATTTGAAGACTGAGCAAATAAGCTGTCGAGTTCTTATTCGTCTCTTCGTCGCATTTACTATTTGAAAAGTATGTTACGTTTATGAAGATTATTTACGAAATGAATATAAAATTGTCGGTCTAAATTACAAATTATAAAATTATAAAAATGTACAACGCCAATGACGGACACAAGTCTTCTCTCTATTAAGACATCTCCAGTAAAAAATTATTAGAATCTCAATCTTGCGCGGTCCTACGTTAACGTCGCATTGTATTTCATTCTTTTTACTTTCATCTGGTTTCAATAAATGTTACAAAAAGTGTACAACTACGACTTTCATTCGCTTTCTATCGAAACACGAGACAAATTACAAAATTACAGAAATGCCTTACGAACACTGTTCTTTAAATTTATCTTGAAATTGTCCAGCATTTGTATCATCTTCTTGCGATAAACGAACGTACAAAGGTAAATCGTTGGTTTCTCGACAAATGAATGTTAATCGTGTACTTAGGTAATCAACCGAAACAATTGATAAAATGGATAAAAACGAATAAAAGTTGTTCGATTTGGCTTCTGACAGACTCGTATCTGTCTCACAGATATTAACAGAAAAACGGTACGTCGGTTTCAATCGTTTCAATTTCATAACAAGATATCCCGCTACGTTTCCCAGGGGAGAACAGAATAATTTTACTTGTAACCTGAGATAACTCATTCCGCGCAGTTCGCCATAAATTAACACACTGTCTTTCCGCGCTGGGAACTGCTCGCCGTTCCCTTATATTTCAACAGATGCAGCTGTACCTGTCACTGCGGCCTGCATGCCGCGCGAGGTGAATAGAACAGAGGCAAGCTAGTTACCTTTTCCCTTGAAAAGCGGTTCGGTTATCGGAGTGCTAAATTCATTAGAGCAGCTCAGCCGGCGATATCGGCACACTGCCAGCCGGCTCGCGGCTGATCGGCTCGAATTTGAATTTACTGAAACGCCCCCGCCAACCAACTTTACGACTAGTTCGGATGCGCCAAAACGGGTCATACGAACGCTGTTCCAGAGCTTGTCTTTTCGCGTATACGCTGGATTACAGACCGGCAATCGATTAAACGGATGGCATTGTCGCTTCCTTGTTCCCTCGAACGGTGCAATTTGACGGACAACGGTTAGACGATTAGGTGAGAAATGTCAGGGAGACGCTGCAAGGAACGGATCGATCATGCACTTGCTAGGAATCCTTCTTTAACCCTAAGTGTTCTCGGTTACATCGAACGCTTTAGTAATTAGTTCGTTACACCGCATTATAGCAAGATCGGTGAACGCTTCGTACGTTTCGTAATATATTTTATTGTTTCATCTACTTTTATTTCTTCCACTCATCCCGCTATCTCTGATAAGTAGCATTTTTGCAGCTCGATTGTCATAGCATTAAAAACTTTCTTCTTCATAGAGTTTTTAAGAAACAATTTTCCAAATCCATCTGTTCCGGGTTATGGCTTGTTTGGGATAACGTTGGTATTTAGAAGCAGCAGGATCTAAACTGCTGCTGAAATCTCAAAATCTTTCGTGTAATACACGCATACGTTTATATAATATGTTCATAAAAGATGTATACACGTGTTGGAATGTTTTCGCGATCCTGTGAATAAAATGTTCTACTCCAGTCTACTGTGTAAAGTAGAACGGTAAATCTGTTAATTGCAAAATCAAACTCAGTTTGAGGTGGATTAATACGAAACATTCGAGGGAATAAAGTGATGCAGTTCTGTCAGCCGTGGCACGCCATTCGCTATGATAGTCCGCATCGTAGGAACCGCGCGAAGGGATCCGTCTGTGCAGAGGCTCGGGAATGCCAGGATTTCCGGCGGTCCAGAGACCGGCAGAGGTTCACCTGGCCTACGGCTCTTAGAAGAGCTATGCGGCAAGTGCAAACGCACTATGCAACGCGGCTATGTGACACTTGCGATACGCGTGAATAGCAGCGAACACGCCGCATTAACGCTAACGTCTCTACGTTGCCGGTTCTCGCTTTTCAACGAACCGCTGATTCATTGAGCGCCACTACTGTTTCGCCCGTAGCGAAACGAACGAGGCCCGCTGTCAGCTTCCTGAAACACAGGAACACTCTGTGCCCGGCTTTTACCTCGTTGAATCATCGAATTTAAAATAAATCAACGACACTTTCTCCGTCATTAGTTGAATCGCTTGTTTCGAATGTAACAGTCGACAAGTAATGTGAGATGTTTTTTCTTCGATTGCAGGAAGATGTATGAGAGTTTCGTTTTTACTGGTTGCTTTAGGAGTTGGTGGCGTTTTTGATAGTCGAGTTATTTATATTTATTATATTTATAAGATTTCAAGATAATTATCTATTACGTGTCTTTGCAAGATACTGTTCGCGTGACAAATCCTCTTCCCAACTGGATGTCAAATGCGTCGATCGAAGAGGAAAATTTGCCATTGGTCGATGGGAATAGCGTCGTTTTTCAATAAGAAAGTACTTCGATGGAGTACAGCTAAGTAACGCTCAACATTCATCGAGAACGTATCGCCGGTTTCAAATTAAATAAATAATGCTGTAACCACGTGGAATGAAATTTAACAATTTCTGAATATTCTTGTCTTCGAAACACTAGAAATTCTGGTGCTCTTAATAAATTTTTACGCCACAGAATATCGTAGAACGAAACAAAGATGTCTCAACGAAGTTAAATATCAGTAAAATTATGTCACATTAATCCAACATAAATGCTCTTTTCATACACAAGTGAACCGTTCTTTCTGACTTACAATTAACTTATGCACCATTTTTCCACGTTGTTCGTAGCAGAATAGAGCGCACGTTAATAGTGCAAATTCTCGATGGAAATAACTTTTTCCACTTTTTATTTCTTCTTTCTATCTTTTTCTTTTTTTTTTTTTCAAAGCTCACACGAATAACCGTGTATCAACCAGTGTGCTTTATACCAATGTTTAACCCTCGTAAAGAAGGCAACGGTATCAGTGCAATTTGTTGCAGGTCGTGCAATTATTCTTGCACACGTAACGCCAGCTCTTATCACACGCACACGTGTTTCGCTCATTACGCATTTTAAAGCAGCCTCCGGTTTCTTCCCCTCTTTCTCTCTCTCCCTCTCTTTCGTCCTTTGTTTTATTTCCCAGAGCTTCCCTTTCCCGTTTCGCATCCCGCAAACGACGTATCCGTAAAAAGGTGGCATTTTATCGAGTCTCTTTTAAACTGTTTTTCTTCCTTTTTTTTTTTTTGTTTCATCCTCGCCGCTTTTGTGACGCTACACGATAGTTGATAAGTTTCTATCGCGTTGACTGTAGACCAATTTGATTCCCACCTTTCGCGTAATATCGTTTATGAAATTCTATCTATTTCTTCGATTTTCTCTTCGTCGCAGCTGCGAAACCTTCGCATAATTATACTTTTATTATCTCTATTTGCCGCTTATTATTGACAATTACAAAAATCCCGAATAACCACTCTCATAGAAAGGAGACTAAAAAGAAAACACCCCACTGACCTCACTAAAGAAATAAAATAGCCAAACTCGAAGATCCCACTGGGTGTAGCCATCCACATGATATTTAGCAATTAAGTTAGAAAAATTTACCAAATGTCCAAATTGTAAAGTACAAATTAAATAACGATAATAAAAAACAAATCTCAAATAACCAAGAAATCTTTTCTCTGTTACAGGTAAGCAGAAGAAACACTCTATGGAGCCACGATCATAGCCATAAATCGTCATGGAGGTCAAAGTGCGAGTAAGTCAAAGATTTTACCGAGAGTTGTCCGATGAAAAGAACCGAAGCCCGATCACGAGGTTCCAAGAACGATGAAAGAACGATGTCAGGCTAAGAAAATCGAAACACGCGGTAGCCTGTCCGCTTGCCGTCGAAACAGCATCCGCTTTTCAATTCAGCGCTCGTCGTCGGTCGTGCTTGCATACAAACGCTCGCATTTGACCGCGTAGCTCGCGGCGCTGCTCCATACCGTAGCAGCCGGCTTAGAACGCGGCCGCACGAAGAAAGTTACCTCGCAGAGAACGTGCACCCGTTTTCCCGCCTTCGTGTAACTGCACGCGACTGATGCAACGTCCAACATTGCATATTCGAAGGCTGATGTCGTGAACAGAAGTCAACATCGTGCCTTTTGCGATGTTACGTTCGCCTGACTCCGTAGCAACGAACAGTTTCTTCGTCTCGCGGAAGGAAGATCGATTATTAAAATGGTTATTCTGCATAGAAGGTTCCTTGCATCGTGTTCTTCGAGGCGTTGCCTCGCGTTATTTCAAATGCGACTGGTGTCGCCGCGTCCTCTTCGACACGGATGACCTAACTTAAGGGACACGCGTTATGCTACCCAGGTTGCACCAAGCTTCTTGGTGAAATTTATACGCGAGTTCGGTCTTTCGTTTGCTCGTTTCTTTGCTCTACTTTGAAGACGAATTACAATTTTTAGCAAATACTGAGATGTTAAATCTGTCTACTCGGATGTTAAATCTGAACATTCGCTCGAGGATTGATCGAGAATCGGGTTAAAAATAAGTTACAAGTAGATTGCGAGTTTGCGTTCTTTCGTGAGAAACTCGAAGATACAAATATGCACGATATGCAAAAATATGTAAAATACTTAAGGTATTCTATCTGACACTATTTTACACATTTTTATTATATTACACTTTTTTTTAATTGTATTCATAAAAATATGAATTTGTATAAATACACGGAACCTAGTTACGAGGACGATTAAACTGCGGTTTTTATCTATGAGATATGTAAAGATCATATTACCGAAGTAGTAATTGCAAAGTGGTTAAAATAAAATATCGACAAGTAAATTCGTCGTACGCAACGTGGATTTGACCACGTGCAAAATAACCCTATTAAATAATCCTAGCGTAAATATTAGCGATTAATCCCGTTCTATTCACAGTCGTAACACAAATCTAGATCCCATTATCTAGATTACACGTATGTACATTCTAAACAAGTTCAATTAGGTATTTCAATTGCATTTAAGGGGATTAAATCAATTTCTCCGTCTTGCTTTGTCAAGCAAAATACCGGACAAACGAAGTACTGAAAACGGTAGAGAGCCGTTATTGTTTAATACAGTTTTATTACTGCTTATCGACAGTTTAACGACAAATTAGTAATTTAACATTGAATATGAAATATAGAATATATTCTGGCGTTGACCGTGTCCCTTTTCACTCTGTCGATGAAGCGACGCATTTCGCGCTTCATGAATATCATTCCAGCGTACCAGATTAAACAGAATTAAATGCGTTGCATGCATACGTAGGAATAAACATTTCGTTGGTCGTCCAATTTCTCTCTATCTGTCTGTCTATCTGTCTGTCTGTCTGTCTGTCTGTCTGTCTATCCCTCTCTCTTCGAGTTCTGGTTACATGGTTTCATTAAATCATTCGTAATTGGAGAAAAGAGATCGATGCGACCTTCGTCCTCTATCGCTCGACAACGATGGTCGTCGCTGTTTAATCTCTAATTTTTTATAAAACCTTCCTCTCCATGGATCGCTGTTTCAATCCCCGCGGATAGCTGTCGCTCGTGATTCCCTCGGTGCATGCCGCGGAATTTATTAGTTGTTATTTCAACGAACACACTGAGCACACAGGTCCTCCGTCACCTGGAAGATAAAAAATCGAGCAATTTGGAATTTTGTTGCAGAATATGTGCAACATTCCACGCTGGTTTCTTCATTTAAAACGCGGAACCGTGCAGCAGTTTCCAGCGAATTAATCGAATGTTGATCGAACATGTTTACAATCTGATTAATAATTGATCAATAAAATGAAGGAGCGCGGCGAGAAAGAAATCCAGCAACTACGTGATTTCCATTAATCTATCAATTTGGTAAATACTTGACAAGAGTGTTTCTTCCGGAGCGTTCAAATTCTGACGACGATCGATCTTATCCTCGATATTATTGTCGATATTTAAAGTTTCCCAGCATCGTATTCGTGATATACGTAGATATATCGATCGTCTAGAGGATCTCTCGTGCACGATAATTGAATATCCGCGATAATTGTTCATCTGAACAGACCAAAGAATTTTAAATTCACTCTCTTCCAAACTCTTCGATTTTACACGACACGTGAGGTTTTTTTTAAATATAATCTTTAGAATAAAGGATTTCTACAAAACTTCAGAAAGCCATCCAAATCGACGTAACTGTTCCTCGCCGCAGATGCATCTTTCTAAGCTGAAAGTATAATATATTGCCGAATGGTCCATTGGAACGAACAAAACGACAGAGCAGAGCGTACACGTGATGTAAATGACCCGCTTCTCCGCATGAATTCAGAAATAATCGCGTTGGTCGGAGGGTCGCGATATTTCAACCGCGGATGGATAAATAATAAATAATCGGCGTGGGTGGTGGCGAGCGAGGGCAAACAAAGACATGATTCATGCCGGTGGTTCTGGGATCCGCGAATTTGCGTGCTACGCGACGTCATATTTGTCGGGGGCCTAGACCCCGTGTGTATGTTACGTATATACGTGTGTAGACATAAACGCCACAGTAACCAGCTCTCGTGTACCGAGCTCGACGTATAAAAGCTGTGCAAGGGTGCGTGTGTTCGATCAAAAGCATGTTTCGTTAATCTCGACGCGCGTAAACCGGCGACCCACGTGCTCGTGTTTAGGCCGCGTGATAACGCGTACGCGATACAGGCCATGTCGTTTGATATTGTTCCTACATTTGTTTCCTCGCTGACAAAGGGCTGAGATCCGATCGAGACACAGACCTTTTCTTTTCGTCAATGCGCCGCCTCTTATCTTGCACGTGTAAGCTGACGATTAGAAAACTTTATAAGAAGTTGTTCGTGTGTATAAGTTTCTGTGCAGATAGGAAATTGTATAGCGTGGTCATAAATTAAAACTTTAAATGGCGACACGCGCCGATGTAGTTGTAACCCAGACGCTTTATTGACGTACGTGCTTTATAGAAATATGTTTAATGTCTAGAAAACAGGCGGAATACGCGGTCTACCTTATTGCAAAGGCATCGTTCTTAGTCTTTCCTTGTCTCTCGTATGTTAAATATCACACATTCTTTTTTTATATCATTCTCTTTTATCCGTCATGCGTTACTACCAACTGATCGTTCTCCGATACTATGTGAAAAATGTGTGTCTACATTTTTCAGCTGCGTTCTTGTAATACCAGAATGTGAATTTTTATGCGTTCGTGACAAATTTAGGGACGCAAAAATGTACGCAATGTATATAATATACGAGAACGTATAAAATATTTAAAGCGGTACACTCGTTATAATTCTGTACATAATAATATGAATATTTACATAATAATACGCAGATTAATTGTCACACTTATGGAAAGAATAAAATCGTAAGAAACGAATTGGTTCATACAGACGTTGTTCCCTAACTTTAATAGAGCAAGAAATATGACTTATTAAAATTATTGAACCGCCCTGTCACGTGTATATTTTCACCTGGTATAGAATTCGTGTTATGTCGAGATAGTCTTTCTTCTGATTTCTGTACAGTAATCAGTGGCTAATACACTTTCGCATCGTAGCCGGCTGAATGAAGTTAGAAAAATAGTCGACAGGAGAGAAAAACCGTCTCTTTCCTCGAGGGACCGTGGATTGATGTTGAATTGCCTTGGAACAGTTTCACAACACGAAACATGTCGATTCGTTAAGAGAGAAGGCGCTGCACGATAAAGGATGAAGACGTGGACGCGGTACGCGAAGGAATGGTGAACTATGGCGCGTTGGCGTGCTCGTCACGAGTTTACCGAACGCTGAGATTTTATCGAGACGTTATCGGCCAACGATTACATCAGTATGCAGGGATAGACCGAAGAATTTAGAGAATTGTGTTTATCGATCGGTCATTGGTATTCTTTTGTTGTGTAACAAAGAAAGGTTCTAGTACGAATTTAATATTTCAGATATCAGAGGTAAATTTGTTGTCTTGGCAGACTCTTAGATAAAGAATTTTCCAACGAAAGAGGATTCCAAGTAGTACGTTTTTAAATTGTTAGGATCTATGAAACGCTTAAGCGATGATTTGAATTTTCTGTTTGCAATCTACCGAGCAGAACACTCGATAACTCGAGGTAAAACGTTTATTAATTTTATTTTACGGATACATATAACATCATTTATCAACGTACCCAATTTGCTGACTGTTCAATGACTCGCAAATGAAAATTCAATAAATTTCAATACTATAGGGAAAGAAATCAGTTGATAAAATTGATAAACGTTATCAACGAACACTTTCCTCTGATCCTAACTTAAATTCCTAAATATCAAAAGTAACGAGAAACGATATTAAATGTAGATAATATTATTTAGGAACGTATTCTCATAGGAAGACGTAATATGTTACAAAGTTAGGAAATTACCATTTATTTTCACTTTGCAAGATCAACATACCGAGTTATGTAGATAGTTGCGGTTCCGTGTTTGTAAGATTCTCGCGTAGGAAGCTCTCGTAATTTTCTTGATCGCGTTCCCTTCCTGTTTTGATCAAGAACAGAACATCCGACTGCGAGCAGAGTATTTCTGCAGTGACGCGAGTCTTATTTTTAACCGCTATCGTTATTATATATCAGGAATTGTCATTATAAACAATACGATGTTTGTTTCACGTTAATCTAATTCTCTCAATGACCACTATTTCGAGGATTATGCAAATGGACCGTGTGCTTTTAACTTGTTTATCGATCACGCGAGTTTAACGTTCAAGCTTGTATTTCGTTGTATTCCATGTATGCATTGAATGATCACTTTGGGCCATGGTAATTAACCTTTAACTCTATCGTTGGCCATACGGACTACGACATTTCGATAAGTTATTTGACTTTCCTACAATCTAACTTCAATTTATATCTTATATTTTGTTCGACAAAAGCGATTTATCGATCGTCGATTTATTCTATACAGTATGGAATCTATATATATATATATATTGTAGAAAGTACAATAGAACAATAGTTTAATAATAGATTAATAGCTTAATGAGGAAGGTTATTAGTTGTAACTATAGCGTAAATATGATTCAGCACATATCGTAAGCGGACAGAATATAAATCGGAAGCTATGCTAAGCCGCAATGGATTAAGGATTAATTAATACGTAAATAATATGTTATAGAAAATACATAAAATGAAGTTATATTTCTTTGGAATTAAATAGTAGGTCGTCCGAAAAGTTTCTGTTTGATATTATTTTATCGAATTACGTATGATCCATTTTGTTCTATCAAAATAAGGATCAGAATGTTCGACAGATTAGGTTTCATGTTTGTATAAAGATGCGTCGTTGTAAAAGACGTGTCTGTAAAAGAAAGACACTTTTCAGACAACCTAATAACTTATATAGCCTAAACTATGTTGTGATCATTTGCAATTCAACTCTAGAAGTATATTTAGACACACACCTTACATGGAAGCATCACATAAAATCAATAACAAACAGAATACGTGGAAAAATGAAGCAGATGTACTGGTTAACCAATAGAAAATCTAAATTACGCATAATGAATAAACTAAATATATACAAAACAATAATCAAACCAATCTGGACATACGGAGTCCCACTATGGAGGATGACAGCAATGAGTCACATAAATAAAATAGAAACAGAGCAAGTAAAAATCGTAAGGACAATAGTTAACGCTCCATGGCACGTCAGAAACGAAGACTTACGAAAAGATTTAAAAATTCCAACAGTCAAAGAGGAAATCGCCAGGTATGCAGAAAAGTATAAAGAAAGACTTGCAACACACTCAAATCAGCTGGTTGCTGAAACGAATAAAACCATAATAGAAAGAAGACTGAAGAAGAGGCATCCTGCAGACTTCACAATAGAAATACAATAAACAACCTGGAAGATGGAGTCCCGCTGGGGATAATCATCCACATGCTATATTTTACAAAATGTTTACAACTATAATACTTTACCAAATGTCCTACTGGACAAATTGTAAAATTTAAATAAATAATAAAAAAAAATTTTTCAATTCAACGATACCAGTTAAATGTTATTGTTACAGGATTGATAACTTGTTGAATTTATTCTTGAGTTAAATGGACTAATAAATTAACTATTGCTTAATGAATTCTTTTTTTTGTAAATCCCATATCACGTTGAAGCTTGATTATATAATTTATATTATCTTACATAAATTTCTTTGTATTCCGACCGAGTATTTGGGATACTATTATATGCATATAATTGAATATTACTATGCTGAACAGAGATTTTCTCTTTTCGTTATAATGGCTCTCCGTGAAATGTTCCGAAAGATTGAATTATTTAAAATTCGGGTCGTTCTCGTCAAAGGATCGACCAACTCAGTTAACAAAGTTCCAACCGAACTCCTAAGTTCATTAATTATTTTTGTGGTCGTGCAATGATAGCCTAACGATTCTCACAATTTTCCATTTCCCTTTAACAATCGTTAAACATGATTCTCTCCTAATTAGTAGAACAATTGCGTATAATTATTACGGTTAAATTCAAATTAATCTCTGCGAAAACAAAGTGCATAATTACAAAATATTCCTAGTCCAGTCTATAGTTATTCTCATCAAAATTCAACGTAGAATCTGATTTTAGAGAATCAATTGTCTCGACGTTTTTCGATCGATCCACATTAGTACGAGGTAAATCTGCCATGTTATATTGTTAATAACACCGCGAAGGAATATTAATGACGCGAAAAAAGGACCTGGTCGCAAAGCGACTTCGAAACCGGTTCTCTGTGCGATTTTACGTCGATGCAAATACCTTTGTTGATACCGTTTCGTCATCGTTAAAACTACGATTAAAATGTTAATCGACGAGGAGGCAAAGAACCGAGATTCAAAAGCCCATTTAAAACACATCGTGCAAAATACACCGAAAACAGGGCAAATGTCGAGCGACGCGAGTTGTCCTGAAAAACATACCTTTTACAATGTAATTTCGCTTCTGGTTTCTGTTTGTTGATCTTCCGTACGACGCATTACGCGTACAGAGTTGAAAACGAAGTTCGAAAAGTTGCGCGACGAGGATTCGTCGGAAGATAGGATAAAGACGGAATTATTGTGAAGCTCGCAATAACCTACGTGTTACACGGCAACTTAATCTTGTGTGACTAGCGAATAAGACGTATACACGGTGAAACCTTAGCTGACGACCCTAGGCTGTTTAGATAGCGCAATTGCTGTCTGTCTACCTCGTTACAAGAGCTATCTTGGAGCGATTCTTGCTTACCGTTTTCTTACTCGATAGAAACTCGCTCTTTGTTACATTTAATCCAACAATTTTTCATTAGTTACTAAGCAACACGTTCGCAAAAAATATTGCAAAATTTCTTATTCGTCGAACGTGTTCTATTAGGTTGTCCTGAAAATGTCCTTCTTTCGTAAACGTGTTTTTTTTATAACAGTGTACCTTCATGCAAAAGTGAAAGCAAGCGTGTGAAATGTCGCGGTGTTCATCTCAACAAAATAAAACGGATCGTACGTAATTCGACAAAATAATATAAAACAAAAAATTGTTGTGCGTCTATTATTTCCTGATAGAACGAAAGAAACTTTTCGGACAAGCCAATAATAATTTAGATTTGCTTTATTTTTCACTGCGACACCTTGTGACTTGAAAATTACAAATGTACACGTGTCTTATATGTCCTGCGTATATTTAATCTTATTTTAATTACTATGTTATCACAATTATCGATCCTTAGATTTTCCATTCGAAACATTGTTACAGTATAATCGAAATGTTTGATACAAACTTACTATCGTCTGCTATCCGGCAAGAAATATTATATTTCGCAAATACTTAATAAGCAACATTTTATTTAAAAAATCTCACGTCTTTTCAACGAAAGATTTCTTTAATTTTTAGAAAACCTGAAATTTTCCTCGAGTTGAATGCTTGTTGTGAGGCGATAACAGCGAAGAATAATGGGAATTAATCTATATCGTATCACGGAGACGCGGTATTGCGAACGAACGATATTTCATTCTATGCGGTCAGTTTTTTTCATCGCGAAAGTTCGCGGCGGTAGAAGTCGAGATAAAACGTCTGGCCTGGCCGGTCGAAACTGTTCTACAACTATTCGGCCTTAGAGGGCGACCGAACCGCAATTCAAAACCGCATTTTAGTCCGTCACTAGTAAATAGAGAAGGGCAATTTTAGTTGAAATGAGACGCTGATCTAGATAAAACTTAAAGCGTCAAATCAGAACGATGAGCTCGTCGAACGTCGAACACGTGTAATCGTAGCTACACATAGAATACGATGGTTGTTTCGATCGCTGATGGGCTCGAGTCACAGAACAAGCGGATGTTCGAACATTAAGCGTCTACATTCGAATACTGTAGAAGCAGTTTAAAAAAAAGAAGAAGCGGTACTTTCAAGTAGATTCAAACTTAAACGCGATAGATTCGATCTGTCTATAAATGTGCCGAGAAACGAAAAAGGTACTCTTCAGTAGAATCGAAAACCGGTCGAATAGATTCGAAACTTTATGAGCATCTTATCAGAAAAATTCTCCATTCGCTTAAAATCATTTTTCTTGATCTAATCCTATATTGATAACCGACTTGCAGATCCGTCTTGCAAGGCCATAAACAGAATATAAAACGCTTTTCCGACTCTCATGACTGATTTAGTGATTAGTATTTGTAACAATAAGTAGATCGAAATGGCGCATAATAAAATTCTATGATTAAAATATATAGGAAATTCATCCTACAGTGAACGTGCAAATCTGGTACAATGGAAAAGGAATGATATAGTCAGACACAGTGTTCCTAGCATTCTTAAGACATAGTTATCTTCTCAAGATAGAATGACAGTTGTATGTTGAGCTGAATTTTAAAATGAAAACAATATTTGCTATTTATTTATTAAATAAAAGCGGGAAAATATTTATTAAATAAGTATCGTAATATACAAAATATTAAACTTTAAATAATACTTTTAACGTGCGATCGATTTTTGAGCAAGTAAATACTACTAAACCGAAAAAAAAAAAAAAAAAAAAAAAGGAAAAGAAAGAATATCACGTACATGCAACATCACGTTGCTTATTTTTCAAAATAATATATCCTCCGTTTTTTCGACTGGACGACGTGCTCCAAAAAACCAATTGTTGCCAGTCAGCGATCGATTAATTAAAAACGAAGCTGGGTCAACGCTTTTCGTGTTGAAATCGAATCAACGAAACATTCGAAACTGAGATAAAAAAAAGGAATGAAAAAATAAATAACTACAAAAGGAAGAGGAAAAAAAAAGGATGGTGGATCGCATAGGCACGGGATAGAATTGCTATTGGAGCGTCGGTATTTCGAGGACAGTGGCTATCGGAAACTAGACAACATTATAATGAAACTTTGCCAGTTTGTTGAATTAAAGGGATTACGCTAATCCATCGCGTCAAATTCGAATAATCCGGCCATTTCCAACAACCAACCAAAACAGATTATCCGGAGTCGAAATAAGAACAAAGCGAGCTCCCGAGGCGACGATCGGATTACGTTGACATTAACAGTGATCTATGTAGTTTGATAGAAATGATCATTGTGGAATTCCCTTTAATCGATAGACCTTCAAAAGTTTGCGTGTTGTGTTTAAATTGATTTTACGTCCGGATTAATTTATCGAGTAGAAATTACGTTACAAAGGAAATGTGAATTAAAATTCCCTCGCAGAGAGAGAGAATGAAATTGTGAAAGATTAAAAGAACGGAGGTTTGATGAAACGTTATAGAGTTTTGTTGATGATACCTTGCATTTTCTTACTATAGCAATCACGAACAATTGCAACTGAGTAACAGGTAGCAAGATTCAAAAGTTGAGTGACCGTTTATTGCGTAAATTGATTTTACAAACAGACTAAATACGAAGAGTAACAACAAAGTTAACCATAGTACAGAAATATTTTCAGAAGATATATCGTAAATACCTGCAATAATAATCGAAACATAGATACTTGCGAGGATGATTATAATGAACGAACGATTTTTCAAATAATATTGACTGTACTATTAGGTTGTCCGAAAAGTTGCTTTCGTTTTTGTTGAGAATTGTGGATCTTAATTGCCAAAATAAAAGTAAAGGAACACTAAGGCTACACTTAGAATTCATATGAAAATAGTTTTAGATTTATTTAATAAACGATTGCCAGGATTTTCGTCGATATACATTTGCACGCGTCTCGGCACTTTCTTTGTCTCACCATCTTCCATACCACACTGCAAACGGAACAGTACATTCATCTGTTTTTCCAGACGCCATGCACACATATACTTCCGCACGCTCATATTCACGTACGTGTGTCACTACTACGCGGCCAATCACTAGATTGAGAATACAAAATTATAAATATGTCGATAGTTTTATAAGGAAATAATAGACTCACGATGTTTTTGGTTTTATATTAGTTTATTGAATTATGCACGAACGTAATAATAGAAATATAACGAAACGGATGATACGTAATTCAATAAAATAATATAAAACAGAAATTGTTGTTTATCTATCATCACCTTATGAAAGGGACAACCTAACTTGAAATTTTACATCATATTCATTTTATATTACGTCGATTTATCATGACAATGATTTGATGAACTATGTACGAAGCTCAAGTAATTTAAAAATATTTCATACATGAAAATCCAACTTTCACGAGCCTTGCGAGTCAACGTTCGCAAAATGAATTGCACATTTTAGAATACGGGTTAACGAGCCAAGATAGTCAAAATGAAAAGATCCTATAATAACCGGAATAAATTAACCCGACGAATTAGCGTCACACGTGAAGCTATTCGGAAACGAAACTAATTAACTTTATCGCTACGAATGCAACTCTCTGTATCCCAGAGCAGGAACTGCGATTGATTCATCAAGCAGAGAAGTGCTGCATACTTGAAATAGAAATACGGCTGAATGGTTCGATGTTCAAAGTGCGGCTGATTCCACGATATCGGAACAGAAGCGTAGAACATGGTAAGTTTATTATCAGTTAGAAACGTATGGTATTTACGCTGACAAATACTCGAAACGACTGTATCAAACGATGAGAGGATAATCGAAAAGCTGCGCAAGATGATTGAAAACGCCGAAAGAGAGTGTTCGTAACAAAGCTGCGTACAGTTTGGTTAATTAAGTTTGGGCTACTATCGACGGAAGTTTATAGCTCTTTATTAGCGAAGAAAGGGCGCTTAAGAGTGACGGATCAAAGCGGAAGGTACTCGGTGATCGATAACCACGTTAGAGTATCGTTTTGGCCGAGTTTCCGAATATTGCGAGGTCCAGACCACTTTACGGCATTAGAGTATGCAACGCGAAGACGCTGCACGTGTCACAAGCAATTTCGAAAGGTGACCTGTGGTTTCATGTACCAACGTTCGAACACGTCAATGGCTATTGAAAGTCCAACAGGCAAACGTTTCAGAGGCCAACGTGTTGTATCCAAACTTCAAACTGCCAATAATAAAGTTTCCCGAATTTTTACATCAACACGATACCATTTTGCGAATCATCGTATTCTATGCCGAATCTTCCGAATGTTACGAGGTGTGTAACGAATAGATCGAGGAATTTTGTGAAACAGTGGTGTGCTTTGAAACTCGTAGAAGCGTCCTTTTGAATTCCCTGATGGAAATGAATGGTATACGACAATCCTATTTATATCAAATATTCTACTTTGTATGTTACATTCTGCGCGGATGTATCATACGTATCTCGCGTGTGGAAGCTCAATTTATAAATAATTAGAAAAATAAGAGTTGATTTCATTTAGTAAATAACAGAGGAGGAATAAAATTCAATGCTTTTTAAATAGAAAATTTTATATCACATCATCGTAAAATATTTACTGGTATTGAAGATACGTAGAAATTACAATGCCGAAGTTTGATTAAAAATAAAGAAAGAAGCCACGAGCTGTTAAAGATTTAACGGAGAGAGGGGAAGAAGAGGGAGAGAGAAATAAATAAGAATCATGACCGTCTCCTATGGGAGCAATAAGATACCTTTAACTTTCGAAACGGGTGACTTTCAATTCTTTCTCGTGTCTATAATTCTTTCATGCGTACAAGACAAGGGACGGATCATGTTTATCTTTATTATAAAGCACAAAAGATACAAGAAATTCTCTGTGCCATTCAAAATATATAAGTCGATAGTTATCGTACAAAAAAATTATTCGTTCATTGTTAACGACCTATACAAGGACGATCGTTAGGAATTATATCGATCGACATGTGTTACGCATTTAGCAAAATAAATGTCGCGATTCTATAAAATTTCGTGAACGAAAACGAGAGGAAAAGTACACATGTAAGAAATAAACGTAGCATATTTTTTCAGCAAGACTAGTCCTTTACAAGTCTAATGTGTTGATCGACAAAGCGAATCAACGAGGAGAACGATAGTATTTTTGCAACAACCCAATGTCTCAATACTGCTATTGGGTTCTAAACTAACTAAATCACTTAGTTGCCAACCCAATAATATTGGTTCTTCTACAAATATTCCTAGAATTCTAGACTTTTCATTCGCGATATACCATCTACGAATCAAATATCGAACGAAGCTTAATTATTCTTCAAATGGTTAGTAAGTCGAATAGAATAACGCTGCTTCATCAAATTATATCGTACACATCATGATTTATACTTTATATATTAAACAAATAGCAAGATTTTCTAGAAGAAAATAAAAGATATTCAGTTTTAACGCTATCATTGTTGCTAGGTATTATTTATTCAAGGTCTACAATCTTGTTACTAATCTCGTTAAAATTTATTATTACAAGCCAGTATTATTTGAGTCGAATAATATGCACGTTATATTCGTTACATTTATATAACAAAGTAAACGTAAACTTTGCAATATTTTCTTTATTGTTATACCATCTGTCGCCACAATTATCGATCGATTTTATTTTATTTAATAAAATAAAACACAACCAAGCAAAAGATGTTATCCACTATGGAAAATCAGTAAATAACGAACGTATTAATAATATTATTGTTTGCGTAATTGAATAATATAAGCGACAGAGCAATGCTAGATATAAATGTTCGAGAAGCAAACTGCGAGATTTCTCGTTTTCACCCTTTCAGCTCGTTTAAACAACGACACTATGGAAGAAGGTACGTTAGGCAAAGGGATAAGGGTAGAATGAATAAATCTGCATAGCTTAAATATTAAGGAGTCGCGCGTTCTTTGCTATTCCGTCGAAAACAGTCTTTGAGGATAAATAAGAGCTTGGTAAAATTCCATTAAGCGCCGAAAGAGAGAAAAAGAGAGAAAAAGAGAGAGCGCGAGGGTGGCGAAAAGTGGAAGATCGATGAGGCGACGAGTGGTTATTATCGAAACGACGATATATATATACAATATATATATATGTATAGCATTTGTGGGAAAATTACGATTCCCCCAGATTCTTGTGAATTTTCTTTAATATGCATCCTTTTGGGAAGAAAATGATGAAACGATATTTGGCATACGTTACAATAAATTTTATCACCTTTTCTTTCCATAGTTTACCTTGGGGTGGATTTTTCGAGCGGGTGGATTTATCCTGAAATATGTAATATTTTTTTTTTTTTTTAAGTTTTTGGTACACTTTTCTGAAACTTTGGAAATAACGTAATAAAATGTGTAAAAAAGAAAATAATGAAAAGTGATATTTTATCTTGAAACGTACTTTTCGAATTTTTATCGCGATTCGTTTTCAAAGTGCTGTAAATAATTTGACAAAATTTCATTTGTACGTACGTATCTACATCGAATAGGCAAGGTTTCAAATAATCTTTCTCTTCTTTTGAATCATCATACCGAACACTATAGATTTGGTTATGTCAATCTTCTGAAGCGTAACGATCATTTGCGCAGCCAATCATCGATATGGATTTTAGATTTCAATTTTCTATGGTATCATTTTCTACGAGTATCTAAATTTACAGATGTACAATGTAAAAGAGTGCTCGAATTATGTGAGGCAGGGAGGGTGAATTTCCAAAATTTGCTGCCTATTTCTCGCCATTTGTATTCTCAGAAATAGAGTTTTCAAATCAATTTTCTACTATTCTTGAAAAGTGGCCATTGGAATCAATGGCCCTCAGGTTAAGAAACAAAAACATAGAAGTGCCGGAATTTTTCAACCTCCTTTGCAGCCTTGTGCTATGGCCGAAAAAGCCCGGTGGCACCGTCGCCGACATCGAAATCAATAGCCCAGAAACGAAAATAAATTAGCCGCGTTATCTGAAGCTCGGCATCGCATCGCCGGGAGCGCGAGCGGACCGGTTTAATTCGAGTTTATCGGTCACAGCGATTTCGCGGATCGATTCGTGCAGAGGCGGTGCACTACGACGAGATCCAGCGTGTTACCGACGTTGACTCAATGGAACGCGAGAGAAAACGATATTCTCGTTTGACCCTCGTCCATTTAGACAATGGCTTCCACGATGAAAGGAAGAAATCGACTACATATTATTGGCAATTTGTATGTCAATTATTTTATGTTCCAGTAATTGGAGAGTTCATAAGAAACAAGACGGTCCCTGTCACTGTTCACCTTTTTCCAGTAAAACAGACGTATACATCGACTTGTTTGATTTTTATTTAATAAGTTTCATGATGTAACACGATGTGTTTCTTTCCTTGCAAGACGTTCATCGTATTATGCAACAGTTTTACGTTTGAAGAAATTGTGCAACAATTATACAATTGCTAAGAACCGTCTGTATAATTGTGTCGTCAAAGACGTGTATTGAACGAAATCAACACGTTCCTTTTTATGGTAGAACCAGTCACTTATCATTCTATAATTATTTTACTCTGTATAAGTGTATTGTACATTGAAGTATAATGTATCTTTTCGTTCTTCTTATTAATAAATAATCATTAACTTTGTCAAAATTCGTTTTGTCAAAATAAAAACCCTTCTGTTCATTCTATCAGCGATTGTTGGCAACTGCTGAATGCTTGTAACGCGATGGCTTGACAGGGTAGCAAAGCTGCCTGTCAGAGATGATGGAAAAGCAGGGAAGCAGAGAAACGTGTGGTAAAAAACATCACTATCCGACCCTCTTCTATATCTTTCTCCAAATTATGTTTCTTAATTACTTCATGTTTGTGATTCCAATTTCTTATCGATTATTTCTTATCGATATGATATATATATATATATATATATATATATATATATATATAATATTAATTCTACGATTAAGTTAATTTTGTTTTTCAACGCGAGTTGAATCGCTTTAGATCGATGCTATCAGAAGGTTTAATTGGCTTCTGAATTTCGTAGAGTTATTCCTAGTACGTAGGTAATTGGTTTGAAGTATCGTCTAAAAATAATTAAAATTGCAGCTTGTTCGACATAAAATAGGAATTTAAGATTAAAATTGTTTTCAGTCCTTTTACTTCACTCTTTTTAATCTTTTTCCTTGTTACGTATGACAAGTTTCGTCGCTTATTATTATTATTATTATTATATTTGTAGAACAAGTACTTGATCGTGCGAAGAAAGATAAAAGGAAAGCGTGTGTAGAACCGATGCTATGGGTCGTCGAAATTTCTACAGATTGTTCTACCGCTAGTTCTCTTATTATGCGGCACGTGCAGCGTCTCCATGAGAAAGGTACGCCAAAAAGAGAAGCACTGAGACCGGAAAAAGGAGAAAACTTAAAAGAGTAGTGTAATCCCTAAATCGCAGCTTTAGCGGGATTTCACGTAAGAATATAATAATGTTCACGTGGTGGGCGATGCGTTTTCTCTAACCACGAATAACGAGTGCCGTCCAGTTATTGGACAGCACGGTACGTTCACGAAAATTAAGTCAAAATGTAAATATTAGTACGCCGTGATCGAGATATTTAAGAAATGAAAAAATTTGTTCGATTGTCAGAGGTGCGAGAAAAATTTCGTACAATAACAATGAAAATTTGTATGAAATATAGTTTTTTTTTTATAGAAATAATAAGAATAGATGGAGAGATATTTGTTGGTTCCAAAAAATTTTAGTTTCTCGTGTTTTTAGTTTTTAAATTCACCGAGCTCCGGGCACGTAAATTCAGTCACGTTGTTTAATTATTCACAGAAGAAGGTCTAACTCTGTATAAATAAATAAAACGCCTAAGTGGTGCGGAGAGGGGAGAGTATGAATTCTTAACATTTTACATATATATTTTTCAGCTGTGATGTACATTTGAAATTTCTATTACCGCGAGATAAGTTACATCGAAAACTGCGCGGTTAAAAAGGTATGAAAAATTTGAAGAATATCACGTTGTACAGCCTCTATATTATTTGTTTAAAAACGAAGCAGGTCGAGATATAGAATATCAAAGCTAGAATATACTGGAATAACCGTGGCACTTGGTAAAATTTCAAATAACAATGAAATAAAGAAATGAATATCCGAAACAAGTAGAAATTTAGGAACCTGTCCGATACAGCTTTTTTTATTGCGCTATGAAGATAACGTGCCGTAAAAATTTCACTCGCCAAATATTACGAAACTTTACGTGCAACCGTTTCATGCGTCAAACTGTTGTGTTTCTAATATATTCACGTGTCCTCTCCTACTTCACAATATAAATAAATGTACATTTGAATAATTAAATTCAATCTTTCGTCTACCTGACCTGCAATATGGTAAATGCCGAGTGACCCAAAAAGAAAACAGAAGAATATATTTCACATATTGCCACCGTAAAAACGAATAGAAGGAAACGATTATATAATTAGATCGTATCTAGATCCATTCGTGATTAGTAACTCGATCGCGTAGAATAAAATTGATTACGCTGAGATCGTTACGGGCATCCATGACCTACAATATAAATGGAAACTTGAACTCCTTTTAACATATCTTAGAAATATTCTGCCTTTGAAATTCGATCTTCCATCTGCAATGACATAAGGTTCATCGCAATTGTACATGTCGAGTTAAAAGCAAATACAGCGCAAATTAAAATGAAATACTCCGTAAAATTAGGCAACTGAATGCACGATATCATGGCTATTTATGCGTGTCTAGAATGTATTTATAAGAAATTTAAAGATGCAAAAATACATAACATATATAAGACAAATTACAGATTATAATATTTAACAAAGTGGGAAGAATTTTCTATTCAAGTTCCATTGTCTTAGTCGTCTTCGTGAAAATATGAATTTGCATAAACATTCGCAGTCTACTTACGACTCGCGACAGTATCGCTAGAAGGTTTAACTATCTTTTGCAAACGTAACTCGCAATTAAAAGTATCGAACCCCTAAAATCCGATCTTTCGTTGGCAAAGCAAGTATTTACAAAAATATGCCTCTTTAAAATCGCGAAAGGAAAGCGTAATTATGATTTTCGGGTATTTAAAGCATGTCAGGCGGGAATTCATTCGGTAGCCCGTCGGTGCTCCTCTTCAAACACAAAGGGAAATACACGAAATATTTAAGGTGCGCCTGGCGAAAGTTACGCAAACGGGTCGCGGTGGGTGGCAAGAGAAGTCGAACGGGATTTTTGAAGAAATAACCTCGTGCTAGGAGTAACACGATCCCGTGTCGACTACAATACGGACGGATACCTATTGATCCGCAGTCTGAAATATCAGGAACAGTTTGCAGCGCGCGTGGAATACAAATAACCGAAAGGATCCACGGACTGCGTCGCGTTGTACGTGTCATGACCACGTTATTTCGCATGTCCCTTCTTTCGCTGTATGGCACGGCCATGTCCATAGAGCCTGCTGACGTCGCGAAATAAAGTCCAGCTTAAATCACTGTGCCGCGTCGTTAGCGCTTTTGCTAATATATCGTTTCTCTGTGCACCGCCGTGTTTCAGCCTTGTGATTTTTCTCCGCAATGGACGTGCATACGTAGGACTAGTTTTTCGTTTATTTTCCACGGCACATCCAGCTTGATCTCGTTTTTACTCGCCTTCTTCTTCTTCTTCTTCCATCTCATTTCTTTTCAACCTTTTCGATACAAATGCCGTGTATGGACAAATATCGAGTAATCGTTACGTTTCCTGCATTTAAATGTTGAAAATAAGATAACTATTTAACACTAGAACTACCACACCAGTCAAATTGACTGATTTTACAGTTCTATTTTAAAATTCCTACTTCACGTTATATTTTTTTCCACAGTGGGTGTAATCACTTTCGCAACGATAACTAAAAGAATAATATAAATTTTGTTTTTGATGTATTCAAACTGAAAATAATTTTGCATCAAGGCTACTTATACCAATACCAGTGAAAATGACTGGTACTTGTCAAAGAGTAAAAGGGTCCTGCGATCTGTTTATCAAACCCCAGTTAACCAGTTTCCTCGTTTTGTACAACTTGCCACACGTTTTTAAAATTTTCACCGCGTATCATTCGATACTATGATATCAGTTATGAGGAAAATTCCGGGACGATCGCTAAATGCTAACATTAGAAATACCACAGTCAAATGTCTCGTTCAAAATGACTCGTTCTACAATCTCATAAATGTATCGACCCTCGTTTAGGGATCATGGTCCCAGATGGATTAATAATAGCAAAAATGTACTACGTAACATGGAATTGCTTCTGTAAGAAAGTAATAAATCAGTAAATATAAAATTATTACGTAATTTTTAAAGACCAGTCATTTTCACTGGTTTTGGTAGAAACAGCTTCGCGTTAATTATCGATACTTCTAGTGTTAAATGTGCACGTATATGTGTCTTCTCTGCTAGTAAAAGTTGCCCCATTTTTAGTTGTAACTTGCACGATAAATCTTTAATGTACCGTTAAGAATCCGCGAAAACTTTCACGTTACGTTTTATCGACATTTCATCTGAAGATCAGTTAATTCTGAACTGTAGCTGACAGCCATAAATAAACGATCGTTAGCAGCTATCGAATTTGAAGGTGTATTATGACCTGCAAACGGTGTTACAAGCTCCTTCAAACAAACCGGAAGTTGAAATGGAATTTTAAATGTTAGTCGGGGTGTTGGCTTTTTATTGCGGTCGTGGTGGTGAGTCGTTGTAAGAGATTCAGTCTCTCGAATTTAAGGTATACCTTGTTTTCCTCTTTCTGTTTTAGTTAAGAGTACAATCTTTTTACGAACTGGCTAAGTCAATAGGTATTAATAACGATTCCCCATTTTCATTACTCGAAGAACTTTCTCAGCCCTCGACTCTCCACAAAACTAGATGTAAATGTTCTGCGGTTTATTGGTAAAAAAACGATCAAAGTTTTTGGAATGAAAAATCAAATAGTACACCACATTTCGTACATGTTGAATGTTTCGTATACATTGAACATCTAAATGATATCTATCGTTTATGAAACAGGCAGTGTAATCAGCAAGAGTTTGTATGGTTTTCGAAGACATTTTGACCTGAAACGAGGTTAACTTGAAGATTACTCGAAGATAAACAAAATTATTTGTTTACATCTCGACATTTGTTCCTTAGAACGCGGTGTTATTATTAAAATAAATGTCAGCATCGAAATAAGTTTGTCGATTTATGATAACGTAATCTGACACGATCTTGAAGAAAAGGAGAATTTTAATTGGAAGACGGTAGAAATAATGGAACGAGAAGAATTCTCTGGCAGAATTCTACAATTTTTAATTGATCGTAACGTTAAACTGCACCTGTATGTACGTCTAATCTGTGCCTTTTTGCGATATGTTTATTTTCTCAAACGAAAAGAACATACTCTCGATCAGTTTCTGCAATTCAAACTATCGTAACATAGTTGTTAAAACAAATACTAAAAGGTGAAATACTGAGTGAGATGAGTTACGAATGACATTCAACTGTCGCGCATTGATTTAATTCGTCAAACAAAACGTTTAAACGAGATAATCTCGACATTTTATTATCACATCTGATACATTGCAGGCGTACGCATTAAACGATTAATAAATACCACTAATCTCATCAATCTTTGCCAACGCTCCATTCACATGCTGTAATTTTGTTGTTCCATTACTCTACCAATTATAAATTTCAACAATCCTCGCACCATCGCCATCCTCTGTTTCTCTGCCTTCAAATATCTCTCGTGAAATTCTCCAATTGCATTGATTCATTAAATGACGCACGGTACATTAGCCTCCGCCGATAGCTAGAAACGAAATTGACAAATTCGAGGAAATTTCGCTGTTCGAACTAACACTGTCGGTGGAAACATCGCAATAGCGTCAACAAGCGCAAAGAATCGACCAATAATTTAATCGCGATCGTCACCAAAAAATGGAAACGCAACGAAACGGCACAGCGGCCACGAGGGCGCGCCGTTTAATGCAAATCGAATGAAGTGTTCTGGTTTTGCGGCCAACTAAATTTATCGGTCGCGGTGTTTCGTTATTCCTGACACATTTTCCAGCGACGAAAGGGGCACCGTTGAATATCGATAGAAATAATCGTTCTCTCTACCAGCGAAAACATTCGCGTATTGTCACGCATGCCAGAACCATCTGCGTGATATTGGTTATCGCGAGGTCTCGATATAAATTCACGCGAAAATATTTCGCCCTTCTTGTTGCATCGCTAATGATTTATCGTCTGTCGCCATAAATTATCCTGTGAGATATTATATTTTCTATTCAGCTTCTGTGTACTCTGAGATTGATGAATATTAAATTTCCTTTCTTATCATAAATTATATGAATTATAGATTATAGTATTTGTGTACTTTGCTTATGAGTTTGGGCTTAGGGAAAGTAAAACGACAGGGAAAATCGTTGAATCCAGAGCGAGGTGACAGCATCCTTAAGAGGAAGTTGCCCAGGACGAGTCGTTCAATTGGGGCTGGGACGTGAATTTAATTGTTATTTAATCGTTATTCAATTTCATTGTTAAATACGGGATTCCCTTCTACTTTCTCTGAACGAACAAAGCTATGTATCTTTAACTCTGAATACTTTGAACACTTTGAATTTTTGAAAGAAACATAACAGAGAATATGTTATTATATTCAAATTGAAAGAAAAAATGTAGACAATAAGACACTTAACTAAAAATTGTTTAAATGTAAAATAAAATAATTGCCTGTGGTTGATTAGAATAGTTGGTTTAAACGACAGTGATTTGTTTTTCTTTGGATACTTTTTCATTAGAAGAATAATTATGTCGGACTTTGTACCAAATTGCTTGTTCTAAATTGCAAATTTGAGAGCTTTGTTTTTAGAATATCCAAGTATTACTTCGATATCTCTCGATTATCCATTGGAAACAAAATTCTCTACGAAGAATACGATATTCCGGTCAAAGTCATTACCTGTACACGCGTCTCTCGCAACTATTCAGAATACGCTATAACCCACCTAATAATTAGACAATGCAGTCGTTGTAATACAATTTATAACACAATATTTGGAACAATTAGACATAATCCTGGGCGCTTTAATTAAACGCAGCTCTGGAAATGCAACCGAAACGTAATCGCAATTTTCGTTCGAGACATTAATTTTCCGCGAAGTTCCTAACCGCAGTTACTCGCGGAAAATTATACAATGCTTGTCGACGACGTTCCTATATCCGCCGATGAACACTATCATTGCTAAATATTAATTTATCCCACGAGTAAAGTTATTTCTCGCTCTACTGTAAACAAACAGCCATATATTTCTTATTAGAAAGTTCCTGATACGAATGAAATTCTATTGTATTATTTACGAGATGAAGAATTTTTTCCAGACTTGCGGATGTTAACTCATAGCTATCGCGAGTAAAATTTCACCCCATAGGCAAATAATATTTCTAACCACTGGGAAAAATAATTTTTCTACACTTCCAATTATATTCCGAGTGAATTAAAAATATAGACTAAAGCAGAAAAAAATATCATTCGCGATATCGTTAATTAATACAACGATTTATACAACCCTTTTAGCTTTTAAACTTTTCTTTTCGATTCCATGATAATTTCTATGCATCGCTTGGACGATATTTAACTCGTTTCATTATCAGATCCATATTTGCCAGAATTTAGCAGCATTAGAATTTTAACGATCGACGATAATGAATTTTCAATGTCCGGCGGCCTTACATAGAACTATTAGCACACAATACAAACATATTCATCAACCATGCGCGAATTACATTAGCCGTGCAGATGAATGAACGATCACGCCTATGCATGGGTGCCGCACCTGTCAGAATTTCCGATCAAATATAATCGTTCGCGATTGGATTGGCCGAAAGATTCGAATTGCTGGTACTTGGTTG
Source organism: Bombus pyrosoma (assembly GCF_014825855.1). NCBI lineage: Eukaryota > Metazoa > Arthropoda > Insecta > Hymenoptera > Apidae > Bombus > Bombus pyrosoma. The sequence goes on along the minus strand of NC_057780.1, from coordinate 2,833,403 downwards.
TACATTGAAACAGAGATATTTGGTTTTAACTGGATATCATCGAGGGATGAATGATCGTTAACTCGATACAATTGCCAAAGGAGTTTTCTAAATATCCGGAGTTTTACAAATTTTAAAGGAGTTTTATAAATATATTTTTCGTGAAATTCCATTGATCGATGATTTAAGTGGATGAGATATGATTTGGTTTATTCGAAATTGAAAAGGATTACATATAAATCGTGAAATTCGAATTGAAAGCTCGAAGATCGCAAGTGTAACGATATGGTAATTTTGGAAAAAGAAATATTGTAAATTTAGCCATGTATAATAAACGTTTCAGATAGGAATTTTTACCGCCAATGGAAATAAAATATAAGATTGCTAAGTTATTCTGAAGTTAAGTCTTTGAGATTATTTCGTAATAAATGATCTCTTTCGCAATAAAAACGTGAAAGTATCTCTCATCGATAAGTAGCGTGAATGTGACTTAAATATGATGGCTCGGTTTCTCGGAAATTTCTTCGGAATAAGTTTCCTTAATAATTGATTTTCCTGGAAATAGAATTACTAGAACATCGTCGCTCAACTTTTCTAAGAGAAACCTTGAACTTCTCTGTTCTTTGTAAATATTCGATATGATATTCGATCTAATTGAATAGCGGAAGATGATAAAATATCCATCGTCTGGTCGTGAAAACATCTGAAAATACTCGACTAAAAAGTAAATCCGAGCAGAAAGCCAGCTTGGCAAACGTTTCCCCGCTGACATACAAATTTCAAGCTGTCTAACTCGAGACGAAGTATCCACTGTCCTGTATTTCTGTGACAGTTTTTATCCTTTCAATTAGACAGAACATGCAAACACGCGAACTTTGGGCAAACATTTCAGGGAATGGTCTATGTGAAGTTGTAATTCCGGATGCCTTGGTTTCATGTAGCTACGCGACTCCGCTGGTCAAAGTTTTACATCGCTCGCATAACTTGAACTGCTCTCTTCAGCTAATAGTTAGTTAATCATAACAGTTATGCGCCTCTCTATTTAATACTGATTAAATTTCGCTTTACTAACCCTGTTAATTTCTCGTTATTCGATACCTCGTGTATCAGTATAAAGCGAATACAAAATTATACAAATTATAAAATAATATTGGGTTAGCAACTAAGTGATCGCGGATTTTGGCATTACCATGACTAATGACTGAATCCGCGATCACTTAGTTGCCAACCCAATAGAACTGCAATTTTATAAATCGAAGAGCTTCTCGACAAATGGGTTCGGAAAACAAGATAGTTGGAAGATTCAAGTGCAGCTTTTTTTAGCCTTTAAAGTCTGTTATACACGAAATTTCATCGAAACGTGTATTTTTGTAAAATAAATAATTCACAAAGACAGACGAATAGCATTAAATATTTTATTACTACTCGATACTAAATAAAGAACAGAAAAGGTATTGCTCGCAGTATGGGTTACAAATAATAACATTGCGACGGTATTATTACAAGGCGATGATATTAAAAGAAAATTTGCATGAAATGAAATTTCAAATAGCTGTTTTAAGGTAGCTACCTCTGAATTGGCAATTGTAATGGTTTTCAATGAACTTCGTTTCCTTTATATGTATTTATAAAACGAATAAAAATTTCACCGTAAAATGAATAATATCGTTATTTTCGTTCGACATGACCAATAATTTTTTATTCAATATTTAAATAAATACGTTCTGCGTCGATATACTTACCATAAAATCTGTGGATCCTTTTCTCAGAAAGTTTCTCGATTGTTATATCTCCGTTTTAAAATATAAAACAAACATTGTTTCGTGCATAAATATGAAATATTTATTATTCGTGTCAAAGTGTAATTGTTTCGGCAACGAGTTTGCGTAATAATTCATCCCGATTTTCCACAAGAATTATGCAGCGAATAGTACATCAATTTGGCAGAGGAAATTTTAAAAAAATTGGTTCTTTATTACAACCCAAAGAATCGTATATAATCGGGTCGTTATTTGTCGCGGAAGTATGCTCTATAATTCACTATTATTGAAGACACAATCGTGAAAATATATTAGAAGACGGAAAAATATTAATACGTTTGACAGAAAATAAGTACTCGCTATTTTTGTGTCGTTTCATAAATATCAACGGGCAAAAAGAAATCAAAAATTATTCGTATCAGTTTCGTATTTTCGTTAAGACAATTACTTTGCAATCTTTCTCATTTCCTTCCAGATACAGAAATAGATAAGCAAAATCTCTCTTACGTTCTTTTACCTTTCAAATTAAATCGGAAGAAGATAAAATAAGAAATAAATTTGCCATATCGTACTTTATTATTATTTGCCGTATTGTACCTTAAAAAGGTTTCAACACGATCTTCAAAGTATCTTATCAACATTAAAATTCCTCTATTAGTCATCTTGAATCGAACCAAAGATAAACACTCGGTTCGTTACATCCATTTAATCCTCGTCTGACCATCGATATTTCGAAGAAAAATTTGTATTAACAACAATTTTAATCTTCCGTCTGTCATCATCGATTAACATCTTTTTAATAATTTTACATAATTTCCTATAATTTCGTTCGAAAATCGCTACAAGCGCCACTGACCCGAAATGTTTAAAAAAATATCAACTTTAAGTATTTCTTTCTTAACAAATTCTTCGGTGAAAAATGACCAAAGCAAAGGAGGATATTACCATTGATTCTTGTAGCGTTAGCCTCGAGTTACTAATAAAAATTGCTAGATAATAATCAATATAGTTGGACTAGAAAATATGATTTGTTTGCGAACTTTTAACCCGTAGCATACACATGTATCACAGCTATTATATACACAGTAAATGGTTAAAAACCATTTATATTATGCATGAATTGAAAAGAACAAGAGAATAGACAATCACAAGACTATTTGGTTCTAATATCGCGCTCGAAAAATTCAGTGATCGGTACTTGGACTTCCCTCCTCTTTTTCTCTTTCTCTCTCTATCCCTAAAAGAAAGTCTCAAAAATCTATAGAAACTCCTCCAAGTCTATACGATGCTAGCATTCGAACTGTCAAATGTTCACGCCGCTATCGCTTGCTGATTGCGAGTGCACGAAGAATGAGTTGAGCTCAAGTGGATCATTAAAGGAGCAAGCGAACGACAGGTAGGAAGTGTCGCGAGGAAAAGCAAGGAAGTGAAAACGGAAAATAGCAAGGTAACTGAACGAGCAGCAAATGAGTGAAATGGGAAGACAGAGAGAAAGAGAGAGAAAGAGAGAGAGAGAGAGAAGAGGACAGGGTACATAAGGAACACAGTATGTACCGTGAAGAGGAGAAGAAGAGACAGTCGGACATAACTTTCACATTGCTATCTAACGATTGATGTCTCTACACCAGCGGTTCCTATTTCTTTTGTGCTCGAACGAGATTCCCAGCGAAGCAATTTCTCTTGTTTTTCCCCCGCTTTCCTCTCTCCTCTTTTTTCTTTTTCACCCTATTCCTCCTTTTTTTCAAACGATTGCTGATGAAAATAAAAGTCCTTTGTTTGAGGAAGAGCTAAGTGGTGTCTACGAGGCATGGGAAAATAATTGAAAACGAACGAGAGGATACATCGGCGCCGACCGAGTTGCCACTAAATGTTTCTTTGAACTATCTTATAAGATACTTTAACTCTGTTTTTGTGCAAATGGTGGAGAAAAAGGTTGAACGAGAAGCTCGGATTGTCGAGTGTAATGAAAAATAATCGCGTTACGCGATGAATATGATTATTAAGCACGTGACGATTTACGATCTGTTATGACTTGCTATTATTTCCAGTCAGACGGGAAAGACGGAACTCGTCGAGTTTTTCTTATCGATTGCCATAGCTAGGATTGTGAATTTCTAAACGGATACGTACAGATGACTAAAACGCGCAAAATATACAAAATATCTAAAATAAAATACTTAATGAGTTGAAATACTTCTGTCTAATTTTGTGCAATTTTGTAGATTTGTTATCTATCTTCTAAAGGCTTTATATTTTTGAATCTGGAAGATTTTTTTCCAGTTTTATTTTTAACTGGGTCGCATTAAAATACACTATCTCTCTTTCAACCATCAAAAAACATCAATCTCACAAAGTCGACAGAGATGAGTATCATGTTTTTCTCTCGCTAAAAATATTTCTTCGCACGGTACAAATATGACCAATATGAATAAAAATTCGATGATCAAAAAATTCTCCCTTTTTCTTTCAAAACTGTGCGCTTTCCGAGAATAGCCGGAGAAATTAATTACGCAGCGTGAAGTTCAATCAAGGCACAGTTATAAATAATCGATCTTGGAGTTGCCACTAGCGTAATTCAAGTGATGAAACAAAAACCTTATTCGTTTCAATTGATGCACAGCTCGTGATACGTAAAATGAATTAACGTTCGGGCGGAGGGTACGAAACGAATATCGATTTGTTACGGTCCTCCGTGAAAAACAAGCCTACAGGAATTAAAAGAGTGGCGACCAATCCGAATAATCACGGAACAAATAATATCAGCGCGACGACGCGCAGAAATGCAAACCGTTTTCATTGGCTGTCGAACGGCGAAGAATTATCCGCAAGACCTGCCTCCTCTGATTAAATTCTTAATCGGTGCGAACCAACGAAAATAAATCCACGGTAAATTCACGGATATTATTGATCGATTATTGATCGACTATTGATCGACTGTGTCGACTGACATTCTGTAGACGTTAAAAATATCATTTTCATTAACCAACTGCGAATTCTTTTATTCGCTTTAATTTCGTTGGCTTTTAGTCTCGAACGTTGAAATTTTGAAAATTCTTATTTTTCAATTTTCTAAAGTCCAGTAAATGATTATTTTTCATCTATCTTGTATGCGAAAGCGATAAGTGTACAAGATACAAAATATATAAAATTTATCAATACAAATATGGTCTACTATTATTAAAAAAAGAAACTTGAAAATTACTTTTCAATCTCGAACGATATCTAGCGCACGATGTCGATTTTGAAAAATTCTCCACGCAAGAAAATATACGCTATAGTTTAGAGAAAACTTGGAACAATTCAACGATATATTCGTAGGTTCTTTTTAAACGATATTTCACCTGTAAAATACTGGATAAAATAGAGGTTTAAATAAAGCTGATAAAAAAGAATAGTCTTTGTGTAACTAACGGTTCGATAAACAAACATTCCTTTGCAATTATTCGAAATATTTTTCGCAACGTTGATCAATGATATCTCTCTATTTATAACATCTCGATCATCCATCGAACCGAGGGAACAAATTTTTCTGCGAAACGAGCTTCAATTAATTTCCAAACCAACCCCCTGTTTCTCTTCGCTTAAATTGCAACGAGCATCAAGTACCGTCGAATTAACGGCTCGAGTTTATCTTCTGCTTCGCAAAAAGCGAATCGACCTCCGCGGAGAGGCGGATTTTTTATCGCGAACTCCTTCTGTCGTGCAACTGCGTTGCTGTTTAAAGCGTCGTCTTAAATCTTCCAACCAGAAGGATCCACTGTCGCGGCAGTAATTCGCAACAATCTATCGTTTTAATCTAGCAACGTAGAATTACGAGCGGCACGATCTGTTGCACGTCGTTACGCAATCCTCTATGAATTTGCGACACATCACTTTGCATGATATTCCATCTTCGATAAATTTTATTTTATGCTTTGTAATCAACGTTTCGTTAGCTCGCGATAAATATTATTCGATCGTTTGGTAGATCGTACTTCATATCGTCGTTTCTTTAAATTAAGAGATTGATACGAAATTATAGAAACGCACGATACGCGTTAATAACACAAACTTAATTGTTGATGCATTCTTTCTCGTTTTCTATTATTCCTTTCTATCTAGAAACTAACATTCCCGCCATTAACTTGTAGGATCTGTGTGATTTAGAATTTGGTCGAATTACTTTCTTATCTTAGTTATAATTGCCGGCAAGCATTTTACAATTTCACAATTTTACAATTTTCTATCGAACAGAACCAGGTGAGTTCACTTGTAATTTGTAAGATTCACTCGTAGAAATTTATTCGTATTACTCGCTAGCTTATTGTTGTTATACGAGAGAAATTGTCATTATCGTTGGCTTTAATCAAATTTTATTCCCAACGTTATCAATAAATATTCAATTGTGCGAGCGAACTTTGGAACACACGGTAGACGCGTTCGCATATTATATTCTTTAATTCATTTGAATTTCTCGATTGCGTTCACCGTTTCGTCACAAGATGCTGTTTCATGTAACCGTTGTAATACGGCGTGTACAACAGTCTCCAAGGAAGGATAACGAGGGTTGCATTCCTATGCGGTCTCCATAAACTTCGTATACTGGCCATTAAGTGCTGGTACTCTTAAGTTTCGCGGTGATAATTTAATGACAGTATAATAAATTCACAAGGGGGGAAAGTATAAAAGACACAGTTGGACATAAATTTTTAATAAAAGGCAAATTAGAGATCGCAAATTGTAAAAATTTCGTTGCAACGAATGTTTCGTAACTTTTACAAATGTTATCGAATTCACTCCAAATTTTACATTTGGAGTACAATCTTGATATTTGTATCTTATAGTATCTGCAATACTATTTTCAAATCTTAAGTTTAACGTGCATATTTTAATTGTTTAACATTTTGTAATAGCGACCGTACTTACATACTTTTGTAAGTCCCTGTATCTTTGAGTAGCGGTTCAAGTGATTCCAATTATGACATTACCATAGCATTATACCATTTGAAAATCATGCGACTGTTTAAAATACGTATTAAATTATACTTCGACGCCGATATCGTGTTGCGTAATTACGAAACAACTATTTTGTACTCGTAGGCGTACGATAACGATATTTGGTTGGCAACTAAGTTATTGCGGCTTTTGTCAATACCAGCTAATGACAAAATCTGCAATCGCTTAGTTGCCAAGCCAATATAATGATAATTTCTAAAACGCGTAACAGTTAGAGCAACGGTAACTGTCGCAAGAAAAAAAGGACGTTCGACTGTTTGTTCACACCCATAACGAACTTCTCACAAATCCACTCTCCATTCTTCTCAAACTTTTTCCATTTCGCATACTGTGAATTAAAGCTGTTATCAAGCAAAGTTGACCACTCCCCGGAGGCGTACAATACGCAAGTTTAACCAGGCATCACGAACACAGTCGAAAAGCAGGATGAAATTACTAGAAAATCCTTTGTACCGAACGAAAGAAGTTAAAGTTACTGTTGCAGTCTCTTGCTCGCCGATAATTTTATTACAATGAAACTGGTAATAAAATAAAACGGAAAAATCACTTAACGGCGAGCGAGCAAACATCACCAACGAAACTGTTGGAAAACAAGCGGCTAAAGAGAAACGGAATTAAATTATCAAGAAGCGAACGTAACTTCGTTACAGCCGGTCGCATTAAGTGTCCACAAAAAAATGGCCGCGTTACGATGAAATAAAAAGCGAAACGTTATTAGCGAAACGTTGCGTCGTAGTGAAAAGGTTCGCCCGCTCGGTTTGCCCTGTAATTCCTCGCCAAGATATTTCGCTGCGTTTTTATTAAACTCGGACACGGTATTTCTGTTTCCATTTGTACGTGTACACATCCTCTGTTTCCCGTCTTCCTATCTTATCCTTTCGTCCACTAAAAACCCTATCGTCCCTCGTTCTTCCCCCTCCCCTTTCTTCTTTCTTCACCAAGAAACCTTTTTGCTCTACTTTTCCCTCCCCATCTTTTCGACTTGGTCCGCGTTTCCGCACATTTGTTTCCTGGTATTATACCGGCAACGTATTATACGAATACACGTCGAAAAAGACGCGGTTTCGATGCGAGTTTCCTTGTTTATACGGTTTCGAATTGTCCTAAGAACCCGGCCTGAAATACGTCCACGTCGAGCCATGTACCATTTGATCGATTCGAAGCTCCGTGTAACCGTATCCAACCATTGTCTCGCCTCTTGTATTCATCCCCTTCCTAGCTTCCAAGTTGTCTTTTCTTCTACTCGTCGCAGTTGGATCAATCTTTTCCACCTTTCCCCTTCCACCGACGAATGGGGTCCTGGAGTTTGGCTACCGAGTTAGATTAACCTTTCGAATCTGGGTTCGAACGGACGTTCAATTTTCGTGAAATATTACCACGCCTACGATAAGATTTCTTCTTGTTCGATTTTATTTCGTCGTATCTGGGATTTCATTCGAGTCTCCGTGAATTTTCTTCCTTTCGAACTATTAGACGGCGACGTTCTCTTGTACATTTGTGGGAAATTTGGCAATTTTGGATGTACGAAATATTCAAAGCGCAGTATTTGTTGCGACATTTAGCAGGTAAAACACAAATTTCTTTTTAGATTCCACTCGTTAAATAGGAAGCGTCTTGGACCCAATATTATACACATTATACACGACTGACGTACCAACGAATATTGACATTTGTGAACGACACGGCTGTACTAGTCAGGCACACTAATCCAGAAACAGCAGTTACATTATTACAAGAGCACGTCACAAAAATAGAAAAATGGCTACAAGTTAAACAAATAAAAGCAAACGCCAGTAAATGCAACCATATTAAATTTGCACTAAGAAAACGGAAACCACCAAATATCCAGTTGAATGGCACGCATATAACACAAACAAGGCGAGTTAAATGCCTAGGACTCCACTTAGACGCACAACTTACATGGAAGCAACATACTAAATCAATTATAGACAAAATGCGGATAAAAAGAAGACGAATGTACTGGTTAACTAATGGAAACTCTAAACTCAGTGTAGAAAATAAACTAAAAATCTAGAAAACGATATTAAAACCAATTTGAACTTGCGGAATACCACTATGGGGGGCAGCAGCAATGAGCCACATTAATAAGAAGATACTGAGAACAATAGTCAACGCCCTATGGTATGCCAGAAACGAGAATATACGCAAAGATTTAAAAATATCAACGGTGGAAGAAGAAATCGGCAGGTAGGCAGAAAAATACAAGAAAAGAACGGCGACACATCCGAACCAGCTGGCTGCTGAAGCGAGCAAAACTCTCATGGAAAGAGGACTAAAAAGAAAACACCCCACTGACCTCATTAAAAAAATAAAATAGTCAAACTCGAAGATGGTATCCCACTGGGGGTAACCATCCACGTGTTATTTAGCAATTAAGTTAGATAAATTTACCAAATGTCCAGCTGGACAAATCGTAAAGTACAGATTAAACAATAATAATAGAAAGAACTCGTTAAATTATATTCATACAGATATGGATTTGCATCATGAATATCTATGCGCTCTACCGACAGTGTTCAAGGAAATTCATGGTAGATAGACGATCAATCGATCGAACAATTTTTCCAAGCTACATGAATATTGCATACGCGTTGTATCTGGTCCTTTTTGGCACGCTATTTTATCATAATTCGCTGTAAGAAGAGAGAAAGAACCAGGGAAAAATAATAGACAAACTGTCTTGGCCAATGACCCATATGTCGGAAACTTCCTCGGTACTCTGCTTACTTAAATACCGTTATCTGGCTGCCTAAAGTAATTCACAACTATAGTTATCCTGTTTTAAGGAAGCTACCTCCGCTTGGAAAGGGATCTCCTCCGGAATCGTCGAAAGAATAGACGAGAAGACAATGGTAAGAACGTATCGACGCAACGATTCTTTAAATACTTTCGTGAAATTCCTCGACTATTTGCGAAAACTTGTTGCGAAAAACGAGCAAGTCGGTTTTTTTGTACAGAAACGCCACTAACAGGATTAAAAGATTTAACTTATCGTCGACGTCTGGAATTCATTTTGGGCACGGTGCCGAGCTTCCTCGAAAACTTCGGATTCTTGTTGCCAAATTATGCTTCTTTTAAGGCGGCGACATTAGACTTGTAGCACTGTGCTCGCAGGCATTTTGCTAAATTTTCATTATGATCGCGCACACCTTGGAACGCTGATCCCCGAAATAAATCAGATTCCTGCAGAGTATAATTTAGCTGTCAAAGGATTCTTTAGTTAAACGAGGTTAAGAAGCACGATCGAAGCGATACAAGAGCATTCTTTTTTTTTTTTTTTTTTTATAAGGAGAAAATAAATGGAAGAAATGATAACATCTACACGTATATTTACCTAGAGAAATTAAAATCAAATTTCCTCTTGAAACTGTGTTTTTTGCTTCGAACAAATATAAACTTTCGCCTATAAAGCCTATAATAAAGTTTCGCCTTGAATATCCGTCCATGCGGATTTTATTCTTTCTTTAGGTTCAACGATATTTTCTATGGGTAGGTAACTTCTCCTGGTCATAAACTTTTCTTGCTAGAATTCCCCGCAGGTCGTCGATCGAATTCAGATCAAAACTGAATACCGGCCATGGTAATAATTCTATTGCGAAATCTTGAATCCACTTTTTCGTAGTAGCGGCTGTATGAATAGCAGCAATGTCTTGTTGGAAAATTGTCCTTTTGTCTTCTATTTCAGCAATGAAAGGCAATCATTGAAATGAAATCATGAAAGGCCATGTAATATCTTCTGGCATCCTATAGCGTTTCATTTATCCTCTGCAAAAAAAAAAAAAACAATTTCACTTAACGTATCAGGGAACGATCAGTGTTTTCTTGGAAATATATATATAGCCACAAATTTTAATATCCAAATTTGTATATTAGAAAATTATGTAATATATTAACGTTTAAATTTGCATATTACAATTGAACTCTATTCACGTTTTACTTTACCATTGAAGTTAAATATTTCATCCATTGTATTATCTTTTTCTTTATGTTTCTTCTCTGATATTGACAGGATCTTATCTTTTATTGTAGATACGGCGTTATGAATTATTAGAACTATAACATGTACAAGTCAAATAAAAATTATTGTGATTTGCGATAGCTAGCGGTATAATTAGTATGAAACGCGCGTAGTAGAAGGGCGTATTTAAAATATAATGGTATATTTATAAAAGGGACGGAATATAAACGAGATAGATGTTGCGTGTGCTAACATCACAGCTCGACTATCCATCGGCGATCCGCGTCGCAATTGATAACCGTCTCTCGCGTATTTAACATTTCCACTCGATGAATATCTTTTGAAAACATAACGCGATCAAACAATCTATTTACATACACATATCTACATCTTTGTAATATTATTCTAAAAGAACAAACTGTGAATTTTTTGCTTTGGTAAGACTTTAACGAACAAATCGATTAATTCTTCTTCCTTTTTTTTTTTCACACTTCACATCTATCTCTACCGCCCTATATTTCTCACATATAACACGATGCTGTGTATCTTCTAGGTTTAGATCTTTTACGTGACTTCGTTTTCTTTGCCAGAATAATTGCAGCCTGGTTATCACAATAAATCGACGGTGGTAAATTTCGAACGCAATTCAGTTTCGCAAGAATTCCTCTCAACCGTGTTACTACCAGCTGGCTGCTGAAGCGAGTAAAACTCTCATAGAGAGAAGACTAAAAAGAAAACACCCCACTGACCTCGCTAAAGAAATAAAATAGTCAAACTCGAAGATGGTATCCTGCTGGGGATAGCCATCCACGTGTTATTTAACAATCAAGTTAGAAAAATTTATCAAATGTCCAGCTAGACAAATTGTAAAGTACAAATTAAATAATAAAAAAAACATATTATTTTTTTCGTTACCGGCAACGCAACAGCTTCTGCCTTCGTTGCTGAGGTAGCAACAGTCGATTGTTTACGTGATAACGACGCCACGGGACTGCCACTCAAGTGACAAATCCAACCAGCGGTGCTCTTTCTGGTATCTAAGTCCCTCGTTCAATCAGAGTCGTAATATGCAGTGTAAATTAAATCCTTTGACGCTTGATGACACGCTAGACCCTAATTCACAGTTCCCTCAAATATTCAAACACTCGTCTAACTGCATTCCAGCGATTTCCATTTGCTTTTTCCGCGAACTCACTTAAAACAGTTGAAATAAACGTCAGATCGGGTCTCGTAGACGCCATTAAGAAATACGAGTACACCGATAATTTGCCTGTGTGTAAATTATTCCAGCCGTGCGCCGTTAGACTCAACGTTCTCTTCGTTTATTTCAGCTTTGTAATCTTAACATTAATGTCTGCGACCACTGTAACCGAGAAACAGTCTGTACGATTAAGTTTCGCTAGCACCTTCTCTGTATAAGCTTTTTGAAACGCTTTAACCGTTCGAAATTCTCCATTTCTCTGTATTTACATTCCAACGAAATATTCAGCGTCAAAATATTTCACTTTAACGACATATTGGGTTGGCAACTAAGCGATTGCGGATTTTGTCATTAGGTGGTTATGACAAAATCCGCAATCGCTTAGTTGCCAACCCAATACATCGCTACATACACGACTAAAGCAATACGTAAGTAATAGATGAATCTAAAATTAAGTAATACATACACGCGTCAGCCGTGCATCTAGTCAGAACGTACCTCACACATAAACTCACCGAATCTTCTATCTCATCGTCTCGGTGAATTTTTTCACGACAGACAGACACGACGATCTGACCCGAGATCAGCTGGTTCTTCCGTAAGATCCATCATACAGGAATGTGGTTCTGGCGTCGAATTGCATCATCTGCAGGTTCTTCACAGCAGCGACCGATAGCACAAATTTAACAGTATCGTATTTCACGACCGGAAACAACGTTCCTTTCTAATTAAAACCATCCTCTTGTGCATAGTCCCCGGGGTCAGTCTCGCCTCGTATTTGCAAATTGTGCCATCCGACTCCTGTGGTATTATATAGTTTCTTTCGAAAATCCAGCGATTAGAAATAAGGTTAATATCGCTTGGTCTAGAAATCAGAACCCACGCTTTGTTTTCTTCAGAGAACTCAAGCTCTTCGTTTGTCCCTTTCACCCAGTTACACGAATCTTCCGTTTGCAGCGCTTCCCCGACAGTTTGTGGCTCGCAAACAGCAAGGAATGTTTCTGCCATTTCGAAGTGAGCTTCTGTCGACACCCGAGCACTTTCCACGCAACAGATAGACATCTCTTTGAGTCGGCTGCCGAGGATGTTTGTCTTTATTCCACGGCTACGGTGATCCATCCCCATCGATTTCATTGTCCTTCTTCCGAGCGCTTGTTTCGTCATTGCCAATCAAACTCGACTATTTCCACAAACTCGGAATTCGATTTTCCATTGAAAGTTATGTTAGATGTATCGCGTTAATTGAAAATTATATGTAAATAAAGTTTGCTCACTGATCGTAACAAGTTTATAGACCGGTAGCTGACAAGCAGCAACAGTAGCGCGACGATCAATCGATATTGGCATAAACTAGCGATGCGGAGAGGAAAAGGCAGCTTACTGGGCTTTTGCGAAGTCTCGGAAAAATTGCTCACCAGGCAATCCCGTGCTAGCTCGAGCTAAATGGGCCTTCGGGGCACTTGAACTTGGCTTCGGTGGAGACGGTTCCATATATTTCTACAGAATCGATTTTTCAAGTGGCTGGTCCAGATTAGCTTGCCAATGGAAACAGTTCCATATAAATACATCGAAGCAAATGCCCTTGGATTGGATTAGCTTGCCAGTGAATCTCCAGCTTAAATCTTCTTATGTTGTGTCCACCCGCTTGTACATCGGTATAAAGCTGCTTCAGATACTTAAGGACATCGAGTTTTCTCCTTTAAGAAATAAACATAGCTGTGCCCCGAGTAGCTGTCCTTCGATAAAAAAAAATAATACGATCCCTCGGTCGAAGGCTGGCTCTATTTTCCACACGGATTCGCGTGACATTTTTCTAGATATTTTGCTCTGGTAAATAATCCTTCTGGAAACGGTGTTCGATGCTCAGCGTAAACACACCCTTCGCGATAGATGTTACCATTTATTACGTTATCCATCTTTAAATCTACGATATCTAATCTGTAAAAAGTCTACGTGTCCTAGTCTTCCATGTCGTTGTTCTGGAATTACACTCGTCAGCACATTTGCTCCTGTCACGAACACCGGCCTGAAATCTAATTTATACCCTCTATCATCAAGTTTTTTCCCTTAACTATCAATATGTTGTTGTTAAGAAAAATAAAAAAAAATACTCCATTGCTTTGTCCATTGTTTCTGAAGATAACCCTGGTGCCTTTCTCGGAAGCACATAAAATCGAGTAACAAATTTGTGTTCATTTCGACGCGTATAATACGCCGCAGATTGTATGACGCGCGTGAGTTCCATCAGCATTTTGCACTTCGACGTGAATGTCACCTCTTCCTTTAACACTCGGCGTATAACCGCTACCCACGCGAAGCGTATATTCTTTTTGCACCTATCCTTTCGTATTTGATCGAACCGCTTCTTCCTGAAGCACCTGTGCTCCGTAGCACCGGAATCGACAAACCACGAGTCTTCGTTTTTCATGCCTGTTAACTGATCCGCGTTAAACAATTCAGCGAAGGCAAAAGGTTTCGTATCTCTGTTTCCATCTCCGCCCTTTCCAACAATCGAAGATTCGCTGTTTCCACGCGTCTCTTTCAACGCTCTCGAGAATCGTTTTTGCCTCTTCAATATTGCAACACTTCGATCCCGAATTTTTGACAATTATCTGAGGTGATTTCGATGTAGGACGTGTAGTGTGCCGAAGAAATACTCGTCAGTGTTCAACAGTATATTTATTAACACTTTATCGATCGATAGCCTATTAATCGGTTTTTTGTCGCCGACGCTTACTCACCGATAGCCTATTAGTCGGCTTTTTATCGCCGACAATTTTTCTCATTATTTGAACAGTAATTCGTTGTTTACTACTAAAGTACCTTGCTTAGTTGCGTCAGTTGCGTTGCTTCGTAAGCTCCCACAGTTTTATACCAATCTGAAAAGAATGGTATTGGAGAGTCTAAACCAAATCTGCGCCTGAGCTGCCGGTCGTATGCTGTTGAATCGTTAGCGGTCGGTAAAGTGTTAACAATCCTCGCTTTCGACTCTTCACGTACAACTCCCGATTCTAACTGACGATTCTCACTTCTCTGTTACAACTCAACTGTTTTCTTGATCCCATTCGTTCCTTGTTGTCGCCCCTCAATATCCCCACTACGCACGCGTTCGTTAGGCGTCCGCGATCGTTGCCGCGTACGCCTTCTTCCAAATATTCGGCCGAAGGATCGTAGGAATATCGATGGCTCGTTAGACCTGTCGGACTTACGCTTCGGTGATACACTTTGTACCGGCGAAAGTTGGAGAGTTTTGTTGCCGAGTGCCACTACATATCGAATGTTTCCCAAAATTTGTATCCTCGCGCTAAGGCATCGCGCGTTAAATTACCGCAACTCGAAATCCACTCGATGAACGAAGCTGCACGCAAGAAAACCTCGCTCAATACCTTCCGTCTCGTTCTTTCGTCATTGAATCGTTCCGCGTCGAGTCGTATCAACAGTCGAGCGAGGCCACAACGTAATACGCGACTGGCAGTTAGTTGGCTGGGTTCTTATTGCACATAGAAAGACGTAGGAAATCTTCGAACGACATAAATACGTCGAGCGAGCTACATTAACAACTAGACGAACCTTTTAACGAACTCGGCGAACGAGAAAATTCTCTAATGGTTTTTCCGACTTCGTCGGTAGCTCTTAACGACCAAGCAATTTTTCAAACCTCGCGACATTCGAATTGACGTTGGAAATTGGCCAGAGTGCAAACAAATTTCGGTGCTGGAAAGATTAGGCGAGTAATTGCAACACGTGGATGAGTATTCTCTCTCTCTCTCTCTTTTTTCTTTCACTAGACACTCGAGGACAAACCGAGGCAAAAGAGAAGCAGAGCAAAACCTGGTCCAAAAACGCGTCCGCGACGGTAGAAAATCGACTGCAAGCAGAAACGGAGGTCGTCATTGCGAGAAATAACGTAGCGAAGACTAAGATTCTCGGTTCGAACGGAGGCTAGCACGCTGCGCAAAGTTAAGGATGACAAGTGAAACAATGTTTCGAGAGGGTCTACACTTGATGTACGTACTTTACCGAACAAGTAGGGCGAAATACGGGCCGATCGTTCGCTGTGCTCCAGTATGGGGCGAACTATCTAAAAACTCTTTATATTGTTGTGCGGCAAACTTTTTCGCAAAGCCATCGCTGGTCGACAACTTTCTCGACCGTACTACAACGATGTTTAAACAGATGGCGTTAAGTACATGGACCGGCCGAATAAGATGTACGGCCACAAGGTAGATAACTCGTTATGTAAAAATAAGAAGAAACTACAGAGTAGAATTTCTTGGTGCGTGGCTTAGTTGGCGAGAAAATTGAGTTTGAGAATTTGTCAGGTATACGTGAACTTGGTTAATTATCGGCTGTCAGTGTGAGTAAATAATTACAGCAGTATGTTATTCTATATCGAACTACATTATTCTGAGGAAAATTGTGTTCCAGTAAATATCATTTTCAAACGTCACGATTATTCTATCACGTTATACAGCAACGAGTTTACTACCTCTTTCTATACTAAAAAGGAAAAAGAATTTTTTCGCTAAAAAAAATTATTCTCCGTCTCTCTCTTTTTTGCTTATATCGTTTAGCAATAAAATTCGACGATAATTATCAGGATATGTGCATAAACCGAGCCCCATCTGTGTCTACCACTTAAGCTCCGCCTGGCCACTACAGAAACTGCAATCTTTCCAACAACCATTACCATACTTTACCTTCTACGTGACAAAAAGGAGGATAAAAAACGAACCAATGATACCCGTAGGTCGATGTATCACAACCAGGAATTAACCATTCGACTTAACCAAGGAATAACAATATATAATTCTATTCGCTGTGTATGTAAAAACACCGAGGAAATGTCACGTGGTGGCTAGTAAAAAGTTCCAAAAAAAAGGGGGGGGGATAAAACAGAAAAAGAAGGAAAGAGAGCAGTAAGAAAAACAAGGGGAAGGAAAAAGGTAGAAAAAGAGGAGAGAACGGGAGAAGAGAAAAGTTAGACACCGCGTGACGGGGGTTAAAAGCGAGACGTGCGGTCATCCTGGCTTAATTACGTATGCGAGCAACGCTAGTATCGTATGTGACAGGTAGCCTGACGGGACCTCGGCCAGCGGTCAGGGTCATAAAAGGAAAGATTCTAATTGAATTCGTGCTTTGTGTTTGCTGTCTCTGGTGTAGCAAGTATTTTAAGCGAAAGAAATATTTTCGCGGCAGCTGCCGCCACGGCCTCGCCTCCTTCTTCCTCTCGTTTCCTCTCCTTCCTCCTCCTCTACGACGCTGCTGAAACGACGTAATTACGTCGCGGTGTTTTCAAGAGAGACCCGGTTAGAAAAATTTAACGCAATTTTTTACGCCAATGAAATCGCCTTCGACGGCCATTTAATGACTCTGAACGTGAACTAGGCTGAAGTGATATTTTTGAATTATCTTCTTCATTAAGGCCAGGATATTATGTATTTTTGAAATTTATTTTTCATTTCAGTTAACGTTCGATGGGTTATTGTTCTTACTATATACCTGGGGGCTCGAAAAATATTTGCACATCATTGTGCTTATTACAGCAATCGCGTACTAATTAATTAGGTCCGAGTATGTAGAATTTCGTATCATTCGGTAGTACTTCCATATACAGTTACAACAATATGATATGAAATGATTATTTTCACGAGAAAATTATAGCGTTGCAATTTTTCGTTTGATAATCGAGAATTATGAAAAATTGTACCTTTCAAGTAATGCGTTGTTACGGTGACTACGGACCCGATTCTAGCAATGATCTTTTTATTGCGAAGTTTGTCTGGTTCACGCCACGAGAGAACAATTTGGGTAAGGTTGAATAATGAACACCCCACGAGAGAACAATAAAGTTGAGAATCGATGGTGACCACACTATGTTTTATACGAATCTTCTGAATTTTCTTGTTCAATAACAAATGTACATTCTATTTTATTTATTCCCGTATATGTTAGGTCGTCCCAAAAGTTTCTTTCGTTTTACAACGAAATAATAGATACACGACATTTTTTCTTTTACTCCTTTCATATATATTCTTCCTCTTTTAATACGTTAACTTTATTATTTCGTTCTATTCTAACAATCACACATACAATTCAATAAAACAATATAGAAAATGTTGTGCATCTATTATTTCCTTTAAAACGAGAGAATCTTTTGGGACAACCTGATACATTTACTCTATAAAATAATCTCATAAAAGTATTCGAACGATACTCTAAACCTTTCATGTGTTTTTTATCTTTTTTTTATTTTTTATTTATTTGGAAATAGTTTATGATTAATTCTCATTGAGAATTATAAGTAAATTAATCCGGCGCGGTACTATAACGTGAATAACAAATGATCATCGTATGTTTGGTTCCAGCTGAATCTAATGTTTAAATCCAGAGGGTAGTTTTATGTATTTATTGTGTAAAACATTTTTACATCTCACGAGCACTGTAACAAGCTTCGATTATCGCGATTCCGTTGGTAAAATTCGAAATGGATGAAATTTCATAAAAAAATTCTACGACAAGTATCGGACTAATTTTCTGACCCACTGTATATCCCCATATTGTCCTTTTTCTTCGCAGAAGAACATTGTACACCACTCGCTACGAAAAGTATGGCGATTTCTTTGTCCCGATACGCTGGCAAAGGAAATTTTTCATTCTCGATAAAAGGCGCGTATACGATCCCGAAAGAAAAGCTGAAAGTCCGACCGTGTGTATGAAAGTTGCTCGTTGCCTCGAAACAGCCACAAAACAGGAATATGATCTTCACCGTGGGTCTCTTCTCGGCTCGCTGATCGACACGAAACTCGAATACGGAGCTCAAACCGAGCGACTTCCGACGTAGCGGAGCGCGCGCGACCAGAATATCGAAAGTGTGTCGCTCGAGCGACCGGCGTTTCGTATCGAAAGCTGCGGAAACGCGATTGTGTTGCGAGATTCCCGCGGCCAATCGAATTCTTCGCGTAAAACGTACGTAAAACCGGAATCGTCTGTGAAAATGGGGTCACCACTTAGAAGATTAGAGTCTGCGTATCTAAAGCCGTGCCTGTCCTTTATGGGATTCATCCGCCGTCTGTTTTCGTTCGTCTCATAAAATTAATCCCATAACAAGTTGTATCTAACCCTTGGACAGTGTAATAAAATGATTACGAATTTCGTACGAACGATATAGAAAATAATTCATTGTCTTTGTTGTATGCTTCTGAATTTTTGCTACCAGATTCGGTGAATACTCGGCGAATATTATGGAAATATAAAAATTCGATGGCTGTAACGAATTTAAAGTTAAACCATACGGATGGAGCTTTTGTCTCGTTCGCTATGAAAGAGATCACCGGTGAAGTGAAAAATATAATAAACGAATTTACCTATGGTTTGTGTGAAATTGCTGATCAGATATGGAAACTAGAAATAAATGAAACTATTCATAAAATTTTCTGCCCACGAATTTTAGGAAATTCTGCTTTCAATATGGCGAAAACGTACGATGTAAAACATTATACACGATAGAATTCATGGAATGAGACGCAAAGGTAACAAATAAATTGTTCGTTCCGGTGAACGGTTGAAATTTTGATACCAACCGTGCTTTTACCAGACGCGAGCGAAATCGGTTGATGAAATATTCGAGCTTCCGCCTGACCATTTAACTCTATCCCCCCTACCTAACTTAAAACATCGCGCCGCTGCGAAAGTGTTTATTCGTTTTTTAAGCCGTACCGACCATTCTTTAAGAGCACAACCGTACTCACTGCCGTAAATTCTCTTTCTACGAGTTCACTGACGTTTTTACTGCGAGGAAGTTAAGTTTGCGTCTTCACCCATCTTATTCTTTATGGAAAGTTATTTGCGTGACTCGCTTACTGAACGCAGCTTGAATGGATCACTCGATCGACTATAGTTTCTTCTACGCTATCCTTCGCTTTTTAATATTCAATTCATATACTTTTCCTCTTTCGATAAAATATCGGGCGAATATAATATTTAATTGCATAGAGCGAACGATGTAACGTTTTAATTCGGAATTTTCAGAGAGAAAGAAAGGCGCCAATTATCCTTTGATATAATGTAGAATCGATGGTCGAAAAATCAAACGTTATGCCGTGTTCTTTGTATTTTGTCTCTTTTACAGGACTGTAATTTACGCACGTATAAATATTTTATTGCGCAGACGTAAAAATAATTGTTTGTATGAAAGTTAGAAGATGGAAATTTCTCTGTTTTCATGTCTTTTACCCTGTCGCGATAAAAAGTTTGTAATTATTTTCTCGATCGAATTTATATTGAATATTCTACACGTTTTTATTAATGTTAAGAATATTATTAGGAATTCCCTGTAGTTTCGTGGATTTTTTCACCAAAGAATTTCCTAACACAAAATTCCAAGCTAACTTTTAATTTCTTGAATTTCATGGAACACGTAGCATAGTTGAAATAACTCTCCATTGAGGTTTCGAATGCTCCATGGGAAGAAGAAGATAATATTACATTTTGCAACCATAAATTTTATTAAAATTACCGGAGCTATTCTTTATAATGGAGTTCTTCCGCTTGACTAACGTTAGAGAAAATTTATTATTATAACCATTATACTTTCCTCGAATAAAACGTATTTCTCTCATTATTGGAAGAACAAAAAGTAGGACACCGTATAGAGCTTTAATGAAATTTTAAACAGAAGATAATCGATATTTTTTCAAGTAGAAATTCTTTAGAACATTCCTATATTCGAGAAAAGGAAAGAAAAGCGGGCAGAAATACCGAGTTCAATTCTAAGGAAGTCTTGAGATGAGAAAATATCAAGGAGAGGAATAATAATTGCCAGCATATTTTTCTCGACGAATAAAAATGTGCGTAAAACATTATTAATCTATAAAATGAAATGTCAGAATACTTTGACAACACTTTTGTTCGTAATACCGACAAAAGTTTAATGAATCGACATTGATAAATTTTAATTCTGGTTTAATTTCCGACGTAGTCCATGTCAGTCTGGTTTCTATGTCGTTAAAGAATATCTTATGTTCATGGAAAAATACGAAAGAATCGTTGGCTGCGTGCTATTCTTATATTTTCCATGAACGTAACGTCCACGATTGTAACAAACAATTTTCTCAACGTTATGAATAACTTTACTAAAAAAGAAGATTTTTAACGGTTTAAGAAACGATTTAATATGCAAATAGCGACTAAGTTTTTCTTGTGACACTCGAAGGTTCGTTTGCTAAAATCGGTAGAGCGTAAAAGTTCATGGACCGCGATAGTATCGCGTGTATCGATTAATACGAGAGAAATCATTTTCTAATTTTCGTGGGAACAAGGATTATAAGATCGTTCGTTATGAGCGATCAGAGAGTTTCGGGAAGCCAGAGACGAATTGCAGCTGGGCCGATTGAGTGACAAACAGTGCTGGGAGCGATTTGAAAGCCGAGTGATCATACATATGAAATTCGTAGAATTATGCATTCGATGTTCGTCCTTGATTCGAACCTATTCCACGATCGTCGTGTCCAGATTTTAATGATAGAACCAGGCCCCAAAGGTTCATCGATCTCTGTGGCTAATCTACCATTCATTACGTCATACGCTGACAGAGAATTAATTGTTCGATGTTCATCAAGTAATTTCTATCGCCGCTTTGTAGCCAGCCAAGAGGCGGCTGATAAGAACCGATAAGGATGAACGAGCTAATTGTAAATCACATCGATTATATTATATTATGAAACACAAGTGGAAATGAGAAGAGAAGATACCGTTTTATTGCGAAAAGAAAATTAATGGGTCATGTTATCGTCGTTCGAACGATCATAATTAATCGTTGTAAAGTTCACGAGATAGTTTACGAAATAGTTATAAATTAGTTTTTAATTGGTTGTTTACAGTTGCATCGACCATTACAATGGATTAGTAGCGATTCGATTGAAATCTTTAAATTATCTTTCGCGAAAGGGAAATTAATATTGATCTAGCGAACAGAGATTATAAATTTCTTTCAGCTTTTTTGCCTTTCTTCTCGAGAAAACATCACAGTAAACCCTTGACCTTAGAAAATTATTTTATATGTTAAGTCTTCTGATTTTCCCGATATTTACGATATTGCACAGGATATGGGGAATTCGTGTAACCTAAATACGAGGAAAATGTAAAAGGGGACAAACAGGGTATCCGTAATGTTCTGCCCGTAATAAAGTAGGCCTGGGTTCAAGTCTGGAAAACAGTTTTCGCTGCTCCATAATTTTCTTCCTCCTAACTCCAACGCTACATATATTTTAAGGGAGAAAAATTGCAAGATTTTATACTTGAAATATTAGAAATCACATTTTTAATACAGCTCAATAGCTCAACTATGAAAACCCGTATTAATCGACACACATTTCGTCAGAAGATCAACATTTTTTAATAGTAACAACAACAATTATGCATATAAAATTAGATACGCGCAAGTATCACCTATCTCTACAATAAACGCCACTGATTTCAGTTAAATATTATCTGACTTAATTCCACCTGAACCTCGCATCTGTTTTTATCTTCCAACCACAATTAGCACCAGTTACATAAAAAAAGGACTGGAACATCGACCGGGAATACCTTCGTGAACGTGAACCAAAGCCTGACAGGTTGCACGTGGAAAAATTTCAGGCGTGCCATTCTCGTGCACACGTTCACGAATGCTTACGAGCGCGTCGTTGGTTAATACGATCAATGCTGGACTGACAAATCGATCGAAGGACGCACATCCATCCTCGTTTAACGGGACAAGACGATTCCACGTACTGAAATAAAAATTGTCCTACCACATTGTCCGGCCAACTATTATTGCGAAAGTGAATTTAATGCTAGTTACGAGTAACATTAGTTATAATGCCAATATTTATGCATTTGCGGGATATTTAAGGGATGCAAAAATGCACATACAGACACGTCTTTTACAACGACGCACCTTTATCTGATCCTAATCTGTCGGACGTTGTGATCTTTATTTTGATAGAACAAGATGGATCATGCGTAATTCGATAGAATAATATAAAACGAAAAATGTTGTGCGTCCATTATTTCCTTATAAAACGAAGGAAACTTTTCGGACGACCTAGTGTATTCGTATACAGTGGCTGACTGTAGTGGAATCGAGACTGACTCGTCAATAGTGAAACACTTAGTTCCATATGTTTATTTACTGCAAAAGGATAGTCGCAAATTGGAAGACATTTTGAAAAATACTTGGAAACTTTTCGTAACGAAAAATAGTAACAAAAAAAGAAAACAAAACAAAACATATACGTACAGATCAGAAATAACGTAGATATGTCGACAAATATACAGAAATATGTAAAATGTGCAAAGCAGGGTGTTTATTATGATATTTAGCGGATGAAATAAATTTCCATTTATATGGCATTTCTCTAGTTATGTTCATAAATACATAAAAATGTCTTAAGTTTTAAGTAACAAGGGCCGCTAGATTGAACGATATTATAGCTCGGTCGTTGCGTTCGCCACGCTTATCGCTTACTTACGATAGCTTTCTATTTAACGCGATTTTTTTTATCAAATAACACGATGTGATTTTGTAAAAACTTTGGGCAACGAACGCATAAAGAAAGAAAGAGACGACGCGATTTGAATGTGATATGTCGCGATGAGAGAAAGACGAAAGTTTGCACGAGCCGACAAGAACAAGTCGTTTTCGCGGAACGACGAGCACGCAGTAAAATGCTGGCGGTTTTAAGCGGTCGCTTTACTCCCAACCAACTCGTAAACTCGCGATTGTGCATCCTTTACGGCTAGTCCTGCGTTACTTGTTGCGATGGAATTAATAACACGGCTGAAAATTGTGGCTGGAACGCGCATCTTTTTTTCATGTTTGTATTTCCGCTGCAAAGTGGTTCTCCTCTACTTTGGTTGAAAAATTGGATGGATGCTTCCAATAGTAGAACGCAGTGGAATTTTTTCTTTTTTTTTTTTTTTTTTTTTTTTGAGGGATCGAGAGTCAACAAGGCGAAGGATGAAAAGCTGTGTAATTGCAGAGAAAGTTACATTTGATGTCTATTGATTTCATTAAACAGCCTGTACTTGGTAAATCAGATAACAAGTCAGAGATGTGTAACAAAATATGGACTTTGTTCTCGTTAGAATCATATTAAACCCGTGTACGATGTGTTCACACGTTCCCTGTGACACAGATGTTCAACAGATAATTTCTATAAAACTTTCTTTATATCGTAAAACTTTGCGTGTGCGTTTAAGATGAATAATTTAAAACAGTTTCTTGCAATTTCGTGCTTTCTAGTTCGTATTCTCCGCTCAAATCGACACAACGTAGCGCAAACTCGCGTTATCCGCTTTCTAACGCGTTGATGAATTTCATTGTCGTCCGAGACTGCTTCTATAAAAAATTAATTAACTGCGAAAGATTCTAAAAACCACGTTATATCGAACGCGTTAGTACAGTTCAGAAAATCTTCTTCGAATTCAAATTCTTTCATCCCGCTGTTAGACAAACACGGCAATATCGTAGAAGCAGGCAATGGACGTACGATGAAGCTCGGAATACCATCAACTCGCAGCTGGTGCTCAGAATATCTGGCGTTGTAGTAGCTTTAAAATGTGTCTAAAATACGCGTGCTGAATTCAATGCAATCCTTGACGAGGTCAGAAAAATCCGGGATACGATCAATAATTCGAACGATAAAGATTCGTCGACAGACTCGATTGGAAAGTTACAAGAGACACCGTTGAATGGCTGTCAGCAGATACGATCAGTCATTCGGCCAGGGTGCAAGCGGTACCGGCACGTGTAGCTTAAGGGGTGCGACGCCATTGTTCGCTAATAGCTGCAAGTAAGGTTGTCCGACATCGAAAATTCATTAGCGATGCTTGACAGCGGCCTTGATACTGATATATCTTGCTTAATACCCGTGACAGATTCCATTGTTGGTAGCGGAAGTCTTACATGCAAACGTGGCCATGCGTGCGTGACACGAGCCGCGGATTCCTTTCCAAGGGGATTGCTTTCCGTCCAACGAAATTGTCGCGATTCAATTTTCCCACTGATTCGATCGAGTCGAGCGGCACACGTTTCTAGAATTCGGAAAAATCGACTCGAAGAATTGTCGCTGGGAGACGGTATGAGCGACAAGATCCGAAATAAAGAAATTTTTCAACGACTTCTCGCGAAGTGACGCGTCTCGTATTGTTTGTTTGTTATCGAACTACGTATCTTCGTGCGTCTATTGAAGATGCAAAAACATACAAAATGCTTACAATATACGAAATTGTGCGACAAGATCCGAAATAGAGAAATTTCTCAACGACTTCTCGCGAAGTCACGCGTCTCGTACTGTTTGTTTGTTATCGAACTACGCATCGTCGCGCGTTTATTGAAGATGCGAAAATAT
The DNA here is from genome assembly GCF_014825855.1 of Bombus pyrosoma. Lineage (NCBI taxonomy): Eukaryota > Metazoa > Arthropoda > Insecta > Hymenoptera > Apidae > Bombus > Bombus pyrosoma. Next base: position 2,808,092 of record NC_057780.1, on the reverse strand, counting down.
ACAGAATACATACAGTATACAATATAATTGTAGAGGACACGCAAAATAGAATACTCGTTTTTAATGAGGTAAACGAATAAAACGCTTATAAAAATGTAAATTTGCATAAAACTTCGCGGCCTATTTATTACACTGAATCTGTCTTGTAGGATGATTCTTGGAATAGTTGAATTTCTATACTTGATAGATAATTTTTGTATCGAAGTTTCGGAGAAGACTATCGCATGAAACAGTATCTCTGCCTTTTCTTTATTTGCCACAAGTATAATTTCTAAGTATCCTGAAAAGAACAAAGTGCTATTAAAAATATTTATAAACTCCCGTATTCTACATAATTTTTACGTGAAGGGAAGCGGTGTGTGAAATATCGAAATTTACAAAAGAACGTAAGAAACGAACAAGATATGGCAAATGGAGTGAAAACACGGAGTAAAGAATGGGATAAGAACGGAGCTCAAGGGGAAGTGGATTGTATGTAGTCAGACGTATATTGAAGTCGATATTACTATGCCGTTGCGTCCATACTCTATTTCCAATCTTATTTCGACCGCGTACCAACATTCCGAAAAACCCAACCGCAACAGAATCTACGCAAATATCTTTTTCATAAAACAAACAATCGTTTAAATGAGTAAAATCTGCGTCAAATTTCACCGAATATTACCATAAAATATTAAATATCGACAGAAAAGACGTCTTACAAATTCTACAGTCGATTGGAACTTCATTTCTCATTTATATCGTACGAATGCTACGAATTATTCATTAACGAACGCACAAGATACGTTCTAATAAGAGGGGGAAAAAAAATTGGGATGAAAGAAAGAATGATTAGAAACTCAACGTTTGCATGAAATCCATTGATTGCCAAGCAGTCTTTGACTGTCGCAATTTGCATTTTCCATGGGTACACCCGGTGTAACTGGAAATTGAACAAAAATAGAGTTGCTGCCGTTTGCCTGCGGACCCTTCAATTAGCAATCGAATCGCGCTATTGAAGTCGCTGATTAATCAGCGAGAAGTTTCATTAAAATCACCGCGGTACGTTTCCCGGTAACCCAGAATACGAACTCGTCGATTACTAAATTTCGCTGCGCGCACCATTCCCTCGTTCTCGTTCTATTTCGACCGGACATGCTTCGATCCCATCGCGACTTTGGATCCAGGAGAATCGATGAAAACCAGTGTCAAGTTCAGGGCTCACGATCGCGGTTGCTCTTTCGAATTAAATCTGATAATTCGCTGAATTAGACATCCCGATGTAACGTGAAAAACAAGACGTCCAACCGTGGATGAATCGACCGGATAGAAACAAGCAGACTACGCTTACTTTTTACGCTGACGGCTTAAATTTTTACTAAATAGCAGAGTTTCTGCTTTCTGAAATTTAGTTGATTGTTCTTTATTCCGGAATGCTTGGTATTCGTTGTTCGTAACAAGCGAAATTCGTGAAAAGTGTAACAATAATTGTATATTATTAAAGTATAGCGTTTTACTTTATTGAAGCACAGAGACAATTAAGTATAAGATAAAATAGACATTTTTGTAGGGAGTAGCTTTCGAGATTACGTTTGGAATAATTGAAAAAATGATCAAAATATTGATCAAAAGCGAAATACGCGATTATACCAATTATCGGATGCCATTCCTAGAAGAGGAAACATTCATGAAACTTGTCGATGCTTTGTTTCATTATTTTTTCCACCCCTGCATCCTATGATTCTTATTTCATATGACAAAATCACAAATTTGAAGGCCGTGTATCGGCACGCTTGATTAAAGCGAAGCTATCAGAATGGGAAAATAAAGGGATTAATTTTCAATCAGACAGACTCGAAATCTACTTCAAATTCTACGTGTACATGAAATTGGCATGCCATCTGTATTATTGCTGTTACGTATAGCTCCTTTAACTATCTTAAAACCGTACACTTACGGAAAGAACAGCGTTAGAAGATTATTTCAATGTTTTCCCTGGTGTCCGACTACTCGTTGACTCGTACTACTAGATTTATTACGACTCACAACGTTTATCGTTTTATTTCACCGATGTATCGACCCGTATCTCGATCGTAACCATCGCATTCTCAGCCTTAGTATCTTCCAATAATACGTTTTATTTACATAAAGAATAATAAAAAAAGAAATAAATAAAAAAATTACTCAAGAACAAAGAACATATAGTACACGAATTGATGATATAATTTTGAATCTCACTCAGACTATCGCTCGAAACTTTTTAAAAACGCGATAAATACCAACGAAATACGTTTCTATCGAGCGAAATCTGTTTTATTATTCGCGTGTAATTTCGCTATAGCCAAAGCACAGTCCCGAAGGAAACGGTCGAGAGAATATCGCGAAATGAATCTTTTGGTCGTCGTTGTGTACGCACCTGAATCTATAGTTCCCGTCTAGTTCGTGTCCAAGTTTCATTTCGTCAACAATTTGCCGGCGGATCTCCGGTCCTCGTTTCCCATAAAACACGAAAACAGTCGAAACCCAAATTTACCGAACGTGACTATTTCAAGGAACACGACAGCCACCGCATCGGACAAAACTTAATTGCACCTACTTGTTTACGTAACAGTTACACATAACACTTCGAAAACGATTTCACGGAATCGAATAACAGCATACCGTGTGTACGTGTACGCGAACCAGCTCACATGCAGCTGTCGATCTATTTTCAGGGAATAGGTACATCCTCTGTTTCGACGTGACTACATGTCTTTTCCGCCTCTCCATAAATAAACCCACCAATTTTTCACAAAAATTCCGAGATATACTCTACGCTCTGTTTATTTTCATTCGTGTCCATTTTGTTCTGTTTTCATGATTTATGATTTATCCTTGTCAGGCATCGAGCCACTAAGGATCGAACGGCGAAACATAAAATTACGCAAGTTCCTAACGTTATCAGAAAACCCGAGTGGCCTATATATTGCTTTCAGTTCAGCTATAAAAATATACTAGAAAATAAAATTACACAATTAAGATTCCCGTAATTCAGAAGAGAAGATTATTTTATCGGCGTTGTAAATATTCCAATTACTTCGAGTTTCCTATAATTATAGTGTTTTTTTCACCTATATAACTCCTCTTTGGCGATGTATGGCCGATGCACGGGCATTTAAACGATAAGAAAACTGAGAAGGAAACATACGGAAAACTTTGCAGTGGAGAATAACCGCAAGAATACTACAGCTACTAGTTTCACTTATTAACACCTACAACCAGCTTTCACCAACTGTTAAATACTATTCCAACGGAATACTAGTCGTTATTCTACCAAACGAGCCCACTTTCAACGCGAAGCTTGGTATTATAATAAAACCGAGTTACACATCTCGCATAAAGTTTCCCTATGTTTGTAACTGCTGGCCATAGATAACCGTGAATGTTCTTCTGGTAATCTGACTATTAAACAAATAAAAAATCCCATTTTATATCGTTTTATTCTCTATTCAGTTTCGCTCGTGCAAGAGAGCCAGCGGATAATGTGATAATTTTACATTTGGACTTTTTCAATCGCGTCAGGTGTTCTGTATTCTCCCTTTGGAGGATCTGTTAGGTATGCAGGACAGAATCGTACCAAGGGATTCTAATTAATCAACCTGCTAATCCAAGGATCCGGCATGGCTGTGTGCATGTCTGTTCAACGGTATTGAACACGTCGTTATGATACGTCAATCCGTTATTGAACAGATGGTACTGTCGAAAAAGCAAGTAACGAATGTTTATTAGATTTTTGCGATAGCTGCGAACAGCGTGAAAGATGGTGTATAATGTTCGATAATTCCTAAAATCGTGATGAATAATGTCAATCTCGTATTCCTGACAAAATAATACCATAAGAAAAAGAGAGCAGTGTAAAAGTTTGTTTTTCGAGGATTGTCAAGTTTGAAAGAAGTTTTTAAATGATAAAAAAAGAAAAAGCAGTTGAATATTTCCAAAATTAAGGAAGTGTTGGTGTTCGTGTCATTGGTCATTACACGAGTTTCATTTAACATAACTTTGAACATGTTTCCCGTGGCCGCACGATACACAAAGATCGCGTGAAAACAAAGTTACGATGTAAAGTATAAGCGAACGAATTGTTCGAAATTGCGCAATTTTTCTTGTATCGTAAAGCCTATCCAGGTTGCCACAAACGATCAGTGGGTGGGTTTGCCACGCGAAATGTTATTAAGAACTGGATTCAACAGCTGCAACTCGATTAGGGTCACTAATTGCGCGTGTTACGTCGTGACTTTGTGACACGTAAACTTGTAACAAAAACAAAAAGGAAGAAACTGTAAAAAAAAAAAAATTAGATCTTAGGCCTTCTTACAAATTTCTCGTTAAACTCTTAATTTAGATATAAATCTGATTATAAGTTTAGAAACTAGTTAACTCTTGTTATTCTTTAATTGATACTTTTTCAAAATAATTGCTATACCTTTAGTTCAGTCATAAACTTAGCTTAAACTTGATGGAAAAGGATATTCTTATTCGTAGTATTAATTTCTTATCCTCTTCCATGCTTCGATATTAAATTTAACTTATAATATACGTATCACCGAAATTTCAGGATTATTCTAATTTCACAATTAATATTATATTTTCTATTATATCGTTAATACCTATGCGTGTATAACGTAAAATGATAAATTTCAACTGTCTAAAAATCAAAGAATTCTCAACGTGTATTTTTAAACACTGCCTACGATACAACGTGCATGAAAATTAGTTGCTACGAGGATTAAAGTATTAGGTTGTCCGAAGAGTTTCTTTCGTTCCATAGGGAAATAATAGACGCACAATGTTTTTCGTTTTATATTAGTTTATTGAATTATGCACGAACATAATAATAGAGATATAGCGAAATGGGTTACATCTAATTCAATAAAATAATATAAAAGAGAAATTGTCGTTCGTCTATTATCACCTTATGAAACGGAAGAAACTTTTCGGACAGCCTAATACAAGATCGAGTTTCTATTAATAAATAATAGAATAGTAAATTCTAGTAATAATTTTTAAACAATTCGATCAGGACGGTCTAGAGGGAATTTTGCAAATTGTATAATCCTCGTATTTCCATTTAACAGAATGCAGAAACAAATGCCGGGCCGTGTACGTTAATTTCGATATTTGAGCACGTTGTATCATCAACGTTCGTATATTCAGAACGATAATTAACTGTACTTTTAATCTCATGTTATTATGGTTCATGGTGGATCCACTTAAACTTTACGTAAGCACCCCAACCATTGAACTCGTTGAACATCGTAATTAAATTGGATGGTTATTGATGGGTACTCTATACTTTTGAATCTCTGATTAATCGGTGTTCGCAAACTTCGCAAACGATCGGAACAGATCATGGACATCGGTAATCCTGAAACTTTGCAAGCTTCGTTAAATAACAATCTCGTTGAAATAAGATTTTACAAGTTAGATAAATTAACGTGCCAAGAACATTTGTTCATTTGCAATTTCTAAACTTCTAAATTATCCAAATATCGATGCAATAGTTTGTGAAACTTTACTTTCTTGTGTCACGGTAACAAGTTTCCTATTGAAATAAGTAAGTTTCCATGCGCGTGTGTGTCGTAGTCATATTAAAGCAAATATACGTAGGAAAAAATTAGCAATTTCATGTAAGTAGAAGATTAATCATGACAGCCTTCAGAAAATATAGAAGATCATATAACAATATATGTTTGACGAATATTTATAAAACCTATCAATAGCGTTGTTGATTTTTAGAAATAATAAGTAATACATTTATTTGTTTATATTTTTTAAAATTGCAAACATTGTTCATGCGGTAGAAATCTACAATCTACAACATTGTTGATTTTTATAAATGATAAGTAATATGTTTATTTGTTTATATTTTTTAAAATTGCAAACATTGTTCATGCGGGAAAAATCTACAATCTACAACATTCTTTATTTTTAGAAATAATAAGTAATATATTTATTTGTTTATATTTTTTAAAATTGCAAATATTGTTCATGCGGGAAAAATCTACAATCTACAACATTGTTGATTTTTAGAAATAATAGGTAATACATTTATTTGTTTGTATTTTTTAAAATTGCAAATATCGTTCATGCGGTAGAAATCTACAATCTACAAATTCGACCTTATCAACTCGCTAGATAATAGTGTTATCGTGCAAGATGTTATTCGATAGTGAAATATAAAATACGAAATAAAACGTGGAATAAGTATTTCTCCGAAGAAGATTTTCTACGTTATTCGCATCATTGTCTTTTACGCAGGATGCTTTCGGTATCCGGGTTCGTTAACTTTGCCATAAATCTCGCTTCATCTTCTCCAGTTACAATATTAACAGGCCCTAATTGACCCGTGATTAACTGACGTCGGGATTAATTAAAATTTTACTCCTTTGTCGCAAGACCTTCCGAGAGCTTAGATTCGCGCCCTAGTTTGGCTGGTATTGTCCCTGTTAATTGGCATTTTGTTTCAACAAAAGTTTACGCTCGAGAATCGTCCTGTCCACGATTTTGATCGCAACTTCGTAAAAGACATCCATCGACGATCCAGTTCTGTTATTACCCGCCGAAGGTGTCGGAACATTCCAGGAATTTCAGCCACTTCATTTGCAAATCGTTCGAGTTTTCCGACAACTCGTCGAATTCGTCGCATTCTGACAATTTCACAATTTTCGGATAATTCCAGGCATAGCTAGTTAAACGTAATCAGAATTCGAAGCTAGCGAAAAGAACACAGTGATTTCGCGTCTTCTTCTCGGAAATTGTCATTTTTGTAACACCTATCTTTTTAAATGGCTTTTCCAATTTTATTTATATCAACGTTTATATCAACTGTGCTAATCAGAACCGAAAAAGTCAACGTTGCAAATGACAAGGTGAGTTGGCACTCGCCAACCACCTTGCAACCAATATGCAAATGCGCTAGTTACAACAAATAGTAACTAGAAGATAGTTCTAGATATAATCGATAGATTTAAGATATTCTGTGTGATAGATTTATCCAAAGAATAAAATAATAGCTATAGTGATCCTACCTCTAAATACAGCAATAACAACAGTCGAATTCCTTGAACATCGATTAAAATTCCGGAAGCGTGAAACTGAACGAGAAGAATGACTCTAAATCTCGAGCTTGTAGAAATTATAATATCAAAAAGGAATATATAAAAGGATATAGTACTATATACATGTGTTAGGTTGTCCGAAAAGTTTCTTTCGTTTCATAAGACATTTTTTATTTTGTATTATTTCATGAATTTATATACGATCCATTTTGTAATAATAGAATAAAATGGATCAAACTTAATTCGATAAAATAACATAAAAGAAAAAATGTTGTGCATCTACTACTTCCTTATAAAACGAAAGCAACTTTTCGGACAACCTAATACATTTTGCTTCACAAGGCTATTTATGTGATATTTTTCGTTCATTCTTCGCACATATTTCGTTGTCAATTATCGAAAGTAGTTTAATTTGGTTCGCACGGATATGATCAAGTTGATCGGAATTTAACGCGTTGATCCATTTACGAGAATACTATCGTTAAATAGTAAACACAGAATAATTTGAGAGAACGAAGAGCAACGACAGCTAAACAAGTTTGTGGTGTTGTAGTATGATATTATGGTAATTTCGAATATTCTGATTCTATTCGGGTAAAAAGTTTTTCCTGTATAAAAATGTAAAATGTACAAATTACGCTTTCCACGTTCAAAAATATTTTATTCGATCAATTCGAATGAAATCTGAACGTTGATTTTTATAGTAAAGCGGAAATTACTAAACGATGTTTAGCCCCACATGGTAAATCGTGACACAGCCATTCATTTTTAAACACCGATGCGAAACGAGATCGCTAAGTGCTGGAGTGAAAATAACTGTCGGGTGCATTAATTCGTGTACCACGTTGTTACAGAATGGCGAAATCGTATTGAAGCAATCAAGACAGTTTACGGAAGACAAGGGGCAAACGCGTCAGTTTTAGTCTGTCAAACAGTGGCTGCAACTGCGGTCAAACTTTTTGATTAAACCGGTGGTCCAAAACAAATATGATTATACACAGCACACGTATGTCTGTCGCGGATGACGGTAGTTTTGCTGGCCGGCTTGTCGAAGCAACGTGTTTTAATAATCCGGCCACGTGAATCCGTGAAAATCGTCGCGAAACGCCGTCATTTCTTCCAACTCGTTCGCAACAGGACAGTGACAAACTAACTTTCTAGCGCGAAACTTGTGAAAGACGTCGATTTCTTTCGTATCGATTTGGAATTGTGGACGATTGTTTGGCTGAAATTATTGTAAAATAAATGTTTATCATATCTCACGGGTAAGCGAAAAGTATTGGACGTACGTTGAAACTCGAGAGTCGGATAATTGATTTCTCTGGTTTGTATTTAGAATGTCTTAACCCTTTGCACTTGGAATTTTATTTCAATTTCGTTAGCAGCAGCTTCCAATGCTTTCAAATGTTTTATTTGAAATTTACTTCAACTAAAAGATAAGACGATTTAAATAAATAAAGGAAGAAAGAAATTCACTGAAATAGCAGTTTTATCCACACTATTGTTGTCTTTTGTAATTTTTCAGTGCATCATATATCTTGAAACAATTTCCAGCATGCAATCCTGCTTTTCTTCCGCACGTTTCACAGAAAAAGCTGGACTCGGCAAAGGAGCTTCTGAGATAAAAACTGATGTCGAATCGCACTCGACATAGGAGTGCAAAGGGTTAATAATTAGCAATTTAATTTTTAAATTCCGAAATGCACGGTAATATACCCGGGTGAATGCATTTAAGGGCGGAAATGTGGAAATGACTATATTTTACAATCAAGATCACTAGAGTAATGAAGAAAAGTGAATTTTATTATCGTTGTAAAATTGTTATATGTTCAATGAATTTAATTTTACAATAGACCTATAAACATTGCCAGACATCGACTCTACGATAAATGTGGATGTGAAAGGTTACGCAAGGGGCTTTTATAGCGCAATAACGTTTAATGCTTAAACGAAGGCATTGTGCTCGAAAGCATTGTGGCCTTCCGATTGAATTCGTAAATATACATTTGGTAAATATTTTATAGAAGTTATATCGAGTCCGACGAATTCGTTGACTTTTCAACGAATTAGAACGTACAATTTTTATTATATAATAAAATACGTGATTTTTTTCGACAAGGAGAAACGTTGAATGCAATTTACGATCAAATAAAAACGTATATAATTTTCAGAACGAAAAATAATCGAGGAATTCAACGAGAAAATAAATAATTACATATACTTGCACATGTGACAATAAAGAACGAGCATTAGACAATTTTTATATATAATATCGCAATTATACTTTCTTAACACGTTGGAAAAAAGGAAGAGGATGAAACCTATGTTCTATCAAACATCTAATCTAACATCCACGTAAAAAGAAATTTTACGTCACTATCCTTAAGAAAAATCTACTCTCGATTACCCCTGTAACTTTGCGAAGTAATTTAACCAGCGTCAACATTCGTTCTTAAGAACCAAAGAAAGAAGAATGGCGGACCTAGAAACGCCACTCACCTGAGAAATCAATTTTTCCAAGTTTCGCAAGCCGGAAATCGCTCTGCCGGATGATAATCCGTTCGAAAGGAGTATGCGAAGGCAAATCTATCGGCTTGCGTCGCGCTAATTACAGGATTCTTGAGTCCTCTATCGGATAGATCGACGCCAACGTTGCCCGTCTCGGGCATCGATCCCGATCGAATCGTTTCATCGGCAATTTTCGAGCGACGTGCTCCGCCTGTATCCTCGAGGCGGAGAAGGTTAGCGGCGCGAGCCGGCAGAAAAATCGCTCGCGACTTAAACGCATTACTCACGTAACCCGCGTTTCACCCCCTTTCCCTTTTGCACCGACGGACATTAGTCTGGGCTTAAATGTAGTTAGAAATCGCTCGAAATCACGTTATCCCTTAAATCGTAGAGAGCGTCGAGCAATGGACGCTTAACTGGAGTCTCTGACCGATGCAGTGGGGTGAGAGCACAGAGAGTGAAAAAGAGAAGGAAAGGAGGGTGGTTACGAGGAGAAGCAGACGCTCGAAGACGGGATTGAAACGGAAGAGTTTGTTGGTTGAAAATAGGGGAAAAGCGGGGGCATAGAACACGAGCAGGAAAAGGGTTAACGATTAATGGGTAACATTGTTTTTCGTATTTATTTACTCTTTAGCATGTCTGTTCTAAAAGAAATCTAAGCTGAGAGATCGCAGGGTGGAATATTTTTTAAGTCACGTAAGAACTATTTGTTGGTTAAACTGACTAATCCGAATGAAGTTTAATTGATCGTACTTTGGTATTTAATTACGAAACAATTAGAAGATTCCTAATGAAGAATGATCACTGTGCTGACAAATCTGAATCTCTCTCTCTCTCTCGCTATATGTATGTATAAATGTAGTAATCAAAATATGGTCTAGAGCAAGGACAAGAAAGGATGGTTTATTTGAAGTTAAGTTTAGTTTTATCCGTACAAGCAATACCCAAAACAAAAACTCACCACAATATCTTCGTACGTCTTACCCTAACACTGGGCTTCCAACTTCTGTCTGCTCGGGTCAAAAATTGCTGATCCTCGACCCTCGCATCCTTCTCCCACTCATTTACTCATTTAGCTTTGGCGTCAGCAAAGCATACACTCTTACTTACACTCTCTCTCTCTCTCTCTCTTTCTCTCTTCCCCAGCACTCTTACGCTTCTTATTTTAAACTTACAACTTATACTATCCCGAGAAACTCGAACTTAAATATACAATAGACCAAGCGTATACCTCCCTTTTTTCGATACTACATAAATATTAAAAAAGAATGTTTGTTGAATCAATGAACAATTTACTTTGCAAACATTATCGATCGTGGTTTGGTCCGGAGATTTTATTGCGATAGGTAATGGAAAGTTAAAAGAGAAAACCATTGTATTTGATACCGGCGAATATTTCATAATGCTATTTAAAAAATCCTTTTTATCGGGAAACTCATTTTTTCGAATAAAAATTGATTTTAGAGCAGCAGAAGCAATTAATCGACTGAAAAAAAGGATCCCATATTAATGTTAATCTACTTTACTGTTATCGGTAGTTGAGCAACGAGGAGAAAAATGGAATCACATGCCTATTCCTGTCGTTATTTTCAAATCGTTAAATAGAAAGAGAGTACCAGTGCAAATTTCATATTCTGTCGAAGAAAATTAAATTTGCAACGCGAAATTTCACATGATATCATTTATATTCTGAAACGAAGACAAAGGACAAAACAAAATAAAATTGGTTCGTCCACGTTTTCCATTCCTCTCTCTCTCTTTCTCTCTTTTTTTTCTTTTTTTTTTTGTAGCTGTGCTGGTATGATTTTATGATTTTTTGGTATCATCGAAGAATTTAATCTTTGACAGAGATTAGTGCCTTTTCTGTAAATATACGTGTTTTGTATGTAATATTTTTCTTTTTTCCATTTCTTTAACAATTTTTTTCATTTCTTCTCATTCTTGTCTTCGAGTACGAAATATTCTGACACGATAAACGATCGATTACTATAGCTTTTCTCCGTTACAAGTTCATTCGCTCGTTACAAATTAATTTCATTGATAATTGAAAATTGTTTCGCACAATTATTGCTTCCACGTTTCCAACAACTGGTTGTTCGATTTTATATTATTCATTCTTTTCATAAATTAAAAGTTCGTAATTTACAAGACGCGTAAATTATCACATTAAAGTTTAGTGTACTTCATTAGTTTAATCTTATTTGCGAATCTCTGGAATATCATCTGTTAAGGACTGCGATAAGGTAGTGCTTTATAACACGAACGTGACTTACCCGCAATTTTTGAGATTTAAAATTTGTGTGCTCTTTTGCCTCGGCACTCTTCAATTTAGTTATTCATGGAGAGGAAACTTTGACCCGAACCGACCGAAATTTGGCGCACTAACTTCGTAACGAACTTCGAGAAAATTTCAAGCGTTTGCAAACCAGTGGCAAAATCACGCTAACTTTTGAAACAATATGCGTACCTTCAATTTTATCATGCAAGATTCTCACGTAATATGAGAGACGGACGATCCATAGAGAAATTCTAATACGTAGAATTACCATACCATAAATAATAAATATCGTTGTATTATCGAAGAATGATTCGCTGTTTATAACTACGCGATGCGACATAAGCAGCAGAGCAGCACAGCAAAATTTATAAAGGGCAACAGTTGAAGCGAAAATTATCGTTGCGATTGGTACGAGAATTAACAAATCTGACCAAGTCACTGAATTTGGATTATTATTTGTACAATTGTTAAGGATATAGATGTCCTTTTATATTGATTTTTATTGCAACAGTGTTACGTAGATGATACATTTATGTAGGAATGTTATTAAATTAGTTTGTAGGTTACGGTATGATAAATACAATATCGTTTGCACTCACACTCACACGAATACAATACCCTGTTTCGCGTATTTATTTCTCACTACTTTTACAACACTGCAACACGACGATCTTCACACGACCGCGATAAATTCAACTCTGACAGCATTTACCATGCTCATTTTTTCCTTAACGTACCTTGGTAACGTTCACAACACTCCTTGACAACATTAACATATCTTGACAACGCTAATAAACAATTACCCCTCACGCCGCGCCCTTCCCTGATGTCACACTATCCCACATTTATACTGACGCGTGAACGTGTATGTGAGCGTTGAAGGACGTCCAGGTCTCAGTTGAGACAAAAGCGATTAAAAGCTGTTAGAAGTGATTAGAATAATCAGAAGAAAACAACCAAGCGAGTAGGTTATCGAATCCTTCAGAGAGTGACGTACACGTGGAGTGGAACAATTTGTAAATAAATTTTAAACTATTTATTCCTCCAAGTCCTCTCTATACCTTAACAAACAGAAATGTCACAAAATTTATCATTTATCGTGGATTAATCATTTATCCGTCGGTGCAGGACGAAAAACAACGAGCTTCGAACGCGCGCTTAATTCGACTGCGTTAACTTGCTGAAAAGCTGTTCTCACCTGTAACCCAAAGGTTTAGGCAAATAAGTAACAAGTTCTCGCGCGCATCGTGAAATTTCATTTGCACGTTGAAAAGTTAGCGAGAGTTTAGGTGAGAGGGCCTTAATTCAATATCATACGCAAGGTTTTAACATATTCTCAGCTACCCTAATAACAGCTGGCAAGGTTGCAGCTTTGCCCTGTTGTATTTCAGACACGATCGAGTTTTATTCTTCTACCTTTCACCGTCGACCCTCTTTCTCCTTTCTACCAGTTCCGTGTTTCTCGCTTTTTCTTTACCTGTCTCGCTGCCTGACAAAAATTGCTTGCTGCGCGAAAGAAAAGGATGCATGGCAGCAAGCACATCGTGAATTTATATTTATAAGAAACGAGCTTCAACGCTACTTTACGCACGCTTGAGTTTATAAACTAATAAAAACTTTTTGCCACGCTCCTTTCAAGCAGCAAGATGAGGCAAGAACAGAGAGGCAAAATAGAGAGTTGAAAGATGAAGGAAGAAAGGAACGCGGGATAAAGCGTTGGAGCAATGAGAGACGATCGCGGCTGTTATTAAAAATTATAATTAAGCCGGCTATAAAACACGTAATTTGCTTTCTCTGCGATCGTTCGTTCCAGATTAACGTTCGACGAGTTTTGCGCTCTCAACCGTCGCCAGCCGCCAATATCGAACTCCGATTTCGCTTTTGCATTTAATTATCAGGTATCTCGGACTAAACCTGTCTTTCTCGTTAAGAAGAAACGATATTATGTATAATCTTCCTTTGAAATTGTCCACTTACAATTACCATTACCTGTAATTTTATTCAAATGTACAAATTAATGGTAAATTAATTATCAGAAGCATTGCTTGACTTTACGACAGACAACAACAGAAATTACTTACTTAACGATAAAGTAAATCTATTTTAATTAATATTCTCCCTCTTTTTTCAAGACAAAAATTATTCACTAAGCTTTGACCAAGTGTTTCGTTTCTAAAACAAAATAAACGAAACTACCTGCATTGTAAATTTCATCGCACGATATTACCAACATTATCGGACATCCTTCGTTCGTTACACAGCGTAGATTTCAATGACGGAAAAAGCCGCTGAACTCAAAATTCATAGGCCATTAAAGATAGGAAGGCAGGGGTTTGGTAGAGAGGACCAATTATTCACCGTTTGCCGCTCCATCTCCGCAGCATCGTTTACGTTCCTAATAACCCGAGCCTCCGACATAACTTAAAGACTCACACGCTTCGTTAAACTTCCATTTTCCAACCTTCACTCGTTCCAGTTTCTCGCACGCACTGATTCGCCCGCGTTTAATAACTCGTCGTCTCATCGGTTACACCACGATCGACCACTAACTCCTTCTTCCTCCTGTCTGCTATACAGGATGTCCTAGGCAACTGGGACGAGCTACGACACTGACACGGTAAAAGATGGAAAATAATTTCGTTAGACAAAATTAGACAGCGTCGTGTAACGTACGGTCTCTAGTATCGACTTTGTCGTCCAGTTCAAAAACGATGGTGTTTCGAATATTTTAGAGTCGTCTCTACTTTTTCAGATGGAACGACGAACTTCTTTTCACGCGTCAATCGATGGATCTTCGTATTGCCCACGATAAAAATAAAAAAGGAATTTTAAGGAATTTTAGGTCGGGAATTGACTGATTGACAAAAATATTTCAATTTCAATTTTGTACAATTTTACGTGCGATAGACAAGGAAAAACGCAATGTTGTATTTCCCAGTTAACGTTACGCTTGCCTTCCATGGACCAAATTTCGTGAAATTAAATTCGAAATATCTTTTGAACAAAGCATTTCCAGGCATAAGTACGCTGATATTTTTCTACAGGGAGTCGAAGAATGTGTCGATCGATGTACGGGATAACGCGTAGTTCTGTAGTTCTATCTAACAAAATTAAAGGTGGCCTTAAAATTCTTAAAACGCCATCACTTCCAGAGTAGACGCACACACCGGGTCGTACATTATTCGAATTTCATTTTATCCGACGAAACTATCCAACTTTTACCGTTTCGGAGCTACAGTTTGTCCCAGTCGCGTGCAACAGCCTATATTATAATGTTCGAACTTCAGGCAATGAAAGAAAGAAGACGAATAAAAAAAAAGAGAAAGAATATAGGACGAGGGATTATAGATGAAACTGAAAGGGGAGAATAGGGCGATTAGAGGAGCGAGTTATTGTCTGATGTTTAGCGTAGCGAGACATCTGGTCGTCAACAATCTCTGGAGGAAATAGCAAGGGCGATTTAATAGCTCGAGCGATCCATTTGCGTCACCTCGTGGCACAAGAATCGATACGGTTGTTTGCCGAGGGTGAAGGCGAAACGGATAAGAGGAGGGAGGTTGGTTGAAGGCATCACGGTTCTCGAGGTTCTGTCCGCCTCTCTGGAGCATCGATTTCTCGCGGACGTTGACATAAATCGTCTGTTGGGCGCGGAAAAGTAAAGTCGGGCCATCCTGTGAAACGCGATCGCCTGGCCTAACTAATAGTCCGACGTTTGCAAAGTTTCGCGATCGCGCGATTCCATCACTCTACAAATTTTAGTTTAGCTGGCGGAGATCTAGTGCAACGTGAAAACATCCTTCGGGATCTACTCTCAATCCGCATCTGCTCTCCTCTTATTCTCTCGCTGACGCTACTTCCGCCTACCTTTGGATAATTTCGAAGGTTTGGAAAGCGAAGGTCTTTGAATAGGATCGGGAAAATTGTAATTGAAATTTGTCTTAAAGGCGGTGGCAAACAATGGCCCGGCTCGTAGTTTTCAGAAGGCTGAAGTTTCTTCGGTGTTTGCTGTTAGGGGATTAGAAGCACGGATCTGTCAGGAACCTAAGGATCACCTCGTCATATTTGATGATAGCATTATATGTATATACTCGATTACAGAATGGGTTAATAGGAATTTGTTCGTCCATCTCTTCGGGATCGAATTTTCTTTCGCTCGTGTGGTAGAGCTCTTCTATTTATCGATCATTAATAATGGAGAGACATTTTTATCGATATTTTTGAGTAGAAGGCACAACGCGTTAAAATTTCAAGTTAGCTTCGTCAGCAGCAAGCATCGTTATCGTTCGATTGATTGATAATTAAAGGAATGGTTAAGTCGGTAAATAAAACTGTAACCACTCATAGGTAGTTTGTTGAAAATGTATTTTATGAAAATGTAGCCTCCTAGTTTCGTTATTCAAGATTCATAAAAATTATCATTTATTTATTTCGAATTATTTCGAATTCATGAAATTCTTTGCTGGGACTGAAACATTTCTTATATGTTAAAAATTTCTTAGGTAGAAAGGGCCACGTTCGAACATTAAGGACATTAAATTTTTAATTCCATTCTTCATGAAAATCTTGGAGAAACTGACAGGAATACCAACGACTTGATTCTATTTGAAACGCGATGGGGACAGAAATTTCATTAAAGGGACAAAAAGTCGCTTATGGCCTTGAGTAAAATATCAATCTGTTAACTTTTTTAGGAGATTTTAATGTTAGTTTCGAACATACGGAGCATAATTTTAAATGATTTTCAAACATGTTAGGCTCACCAACGATACGATGGGACAACTTGCAGCACAACTTATTGCCTATAAAGTGAACGAAGTTTCGCCCCATCGATATTTTACGGCTTCGATATCTCCAAAATAGAACGGGCTGGACATTATGCACCGTAACGTGTTTTGTATTTTTAATACGAAGTCGTGAAGCGTGTAATCGATCGTTTCTCAATAGACGTTTATCGACTGATGCGATCAAAATTATTAAACACACCGATTTATGTATCTCCTGCGTATGTTCCGTATTTTCCAACTTAACTCCTCACTAAAATTCTCAAAAAGAACTATCTTTCTACCTTAAAGTAGAAAAGAGTTTAGTATTGCATTAGGTCGTCCGAAAAGTTTCTTTCGTTTTATAAGGAAATAATGGAAATAATTATTTATTATTTTATCGAATTACGTATGATCCATTTTATTTTATCAAGATAAAGATCACAACGCTCGACAGATTATGTTTCACAGATTATGTTAACGTTTGACAGTGAAAGATACTTTTCGGACAACTTAATACATAGAACAGAATGATAAGTATAAAGCAATAAAATACATAAAATATCAAATAGCTTTTGATTTCTCTATCTTTTCGAACAGCAAATGTGAAAAATGTCCATCTGGCTAATTTTTATCTACGAATATCAAAATTCTACGTACGGTATGTGAAAAGTATTTTTTAAACAGACGATAATCTTCGAGTAATCCTTCGTTAAGTAATCATCGTTAAGTAATTGAACGTGATTCAACATTGTTCTGCTTAAACACGATGATAATATCCAACAATATCGAATAACGTTAATTTTGAAATGTGATATTATATGCAATTACCTAAACGAAATCTAAAATATTAAATATACATCGCCATAATGTGAAATAAATGTTGGATTAATTTCTATGTTTAATATGTTTCTTCAAATCTTTCGTCGTATTTTACTAAATACTTTATGGAATAAAAACTGATTTACAGCAGCTGGCGCACTTTATTTACGATTGTTCCATGTAAATTTTGCAAATAAAGAAAACGAGATATGACGTATTTACAGCGTACGAATAAATATTCAGAGAGGATCGTTTTCATTTTTTCGTGTCTCCTGCAAAATCCATACGCGCTTCCATTTGAAAATAAAATCTTTTCGCAATTGCAGCAAATAATTCGATGATATGTAATATTCTAAGTAATGCATCGCATAAAAGGATCGAATCAAAACAATTTTTATCCATACTATTAATATACTTGTTCATGAAACCCTGTTCACAGTAGTATATCCATCCAAACCATTCTATTTCTTTTTCTGAAAAAACGACCGGTCCTTCGGCATTTAATTAAAGTTGCAAAGAGAATGGGACAAATTTTGGAGTATTGCGCAACGGAGGAACAACTGTGGATCCTTGTTGCGCACATTGCGTGAAGCTTCTTCTTGAGAGTAGTCTGCGTTGTTAACGAAGTTATTATACGCGTCAATCAGGCGCAGATGTTAAGATTCTCGAAATATTTTCCAGTTGTCATTGTCGCCCGCGTCAACATCTCGCCGAATATCGCGAACTTTCTTGGCTATTGTAAATCTAATTGTCCAACGGATATCTCCGTTTATGGAGTTGCAAAATTAAATATAGAGTCGACAGAGAAACAATATTAACTCATATTACTCATTTTCTTCTTTGCTGTCGTTGATAAATAAGTTACTATGAGAAAGTATAATTTTACATGTAAGCTAAATATAAATATTTAAATACTCTGGTTCCTTTTATGAATGTGGATACAAAATAAAAGGAAACAATATCAACCTCTACTATAATCCACCTCTATTTTACGACAAATATTTACATTATTCTTGCATCAAGTTGTAATATTTTCTAATATTACATTTTTATAATTAACGTTTCATCTGTTTGCGAGTAAAGGTAAAAACAGAACGAATACGTACATTCATCCAATATCTTGTCATTAACATCATTAGGAACGGGACTAACACAAGAACATGTCATTTCACGAACCAGAAATTCAACTTCCTTTGACCACAGGACTACGTTATTTAAATACATTGAAATGGACATCGTTGGAAGCAGGAGACCTCCCCCTTCACAACGCTTTTTCACTCATATCGATACCACTCTCCGTTCCAGAGAAATCGTCGTTTAAAGAGAACCCGCAATTTTTAATGTTTCCATATGGAAATGTCTCTCTCGCAGGCACAGGCCTTTCTATCACGCGCATTCACTGACCTATCCCACTCTACAGACGCTACGCTGGTCAGCGACAGACGCTGAGTCAGCGGCTTTTTTTCACCATTACTCGCAGCGTACGCATTTCCAGGAAAAACGATGGGTCACAATATTTTCAGTGACCGGCAGCAGAATTTCGGTCATCAATCGCCACGCTGTGTACATTTTAAACAGCGAGCTTCGAAGTCCAATATGTCGATAACCGACCAATGAGCTATCCGACTCGAAATCAGACACGCTTTCAAGAACACATTCTCAACTAATCTTCGTCGAGATTACTTCAAATTTTCACTATTTTTCCCACCGCGCCTATTATTTGAAAGTGTAAGTTGATAAAGAAATGGGCGAACGTTGAACGAAATTTTATCACCGAAACTGTGGAAAAGCAAGACACCCACCGTTGTCGATGATTTTTTTCGGGTATATTGTAAAATTCGACATTTTCAACAATTTTTTCCTATACGTATCACGCGCGGATTCTCTCGGTTTACGAGATATTTGCCAAAAACTGCCGGTACCAGCAAATTAAATTTCCTGTCTATAGTTGCGCGTCTGTGGCAGAATATGCGTGAGTATCGGTTGCCAGATTGTTGGCAGTTTATCTTCTGCTTATAAACGACAGGTGAACGAGCTTAAATGCCACGTATTCCATCGAAATAGCAGGGTAGTTGGATAATTTCTACAATTTCATCATCGATCGCGACAATTTCCATAGGACTTAACTGGTTACCAATGTATAGTTAACTTAGTGTTTCTCTAATGTATTAGGTTGTCCGAAAGGTTGCTTTCGTTTTATAAGGAAGTAGTAGATGCACAATATTTTTTCTTTTATGTTAGTTTATTGAATTACGTTTGATACAGTTTATTCTATTATTACAAAGTAGATCATAAATAGATGCATAGAATAATATAAAATAAAAAATGTTGCGCACCTATTATTTCACTTATGAAACGAAAGAAACTTTTCGGACAACCTAATACGTTGAATCGTTGGGGAAAAAATCATCTGACAAAGGAAGCGTCAGCGAGGTATCGATCGCTAGAATTAGAAGATTTATTAGAGAGATTTATCAGAAGATTTATTAACGATAAAATTCGTTTGTTTAAAAAATGTCCACGGTTGTAATATTTCGTTTGAATTTCTCGAGAGACAATTATCCTTTATATGGGGAAAATCGATATTGGAGTATAATTTAACAGCGAAAAATTCATCGTGACGTAAAAGCAGATGTTTCGCGATAATTTCATTTAATTTTGTAAAGACAGGTAAACACGAATAACGTGGAATTTATGTTGTGTTTCAGGTAACTGTTTGAACCTTCGATTCACGTAACTCGGAGCTGACATCAAGTTTCGAAAATTAGTATGAAAACCAGGTAAAATTATCGGCTCGTGTGAATTTTCATAGAAAAGACCGATACACTTTTATTAAACCTTTCCTTTGAAAAATTCCGCTATACATTCTGCATACATGGATTTCGACGCAAACAGGAGCACATTCGAACAAACTACTCGACGAGTTTTGAAACTATCGAAATCGAAATAATAAATAGGATGCAGAGTCGTAAAGTCGTCAAAAGAAACAAGTAACATTGCACTGTATGGATTCTAACAGCTTCATACTTTTATTACACAGCCATACAAAATCATTCGCTCGATATGAAAGTTCGCGAAGTAGTTTGCATTTTGTATTCGTTTTACGACTAGTAAAATCGATACATAAAACGTACCATCAAATATCTATCATCTGGATTAAATTAATTACAAATTGCAAGCAAAACTGTAAAACAAAGCAAACTTCACGTTCCTACTTCAAACTTTTCGTTTTAAACCGATTTTCTAAAAAAAATCCCTTTTATTGTTTATTACGTTTTCGTTTCAAACCAACGATATACGAGGACTCACTAAGAGATCACGATAAATTACATTTCCCATTTTTTTAAAGGAAAGCAGTCTCAAAATGCAATACATTGTCGGTCGTCTTTCGTCTTTTAATTTGATCTCCTTTTTGTTTTTCATCTCCTGCGAAATTTAAAAAACAACGAACATATTGGCTTGGCAACAAAGTGATTGCGGATTTCGTCAATACCATCTAATGACAAAATCCGCAATCACTTAATTGCCAAGCCAATATTAAACTACCGCTTGCCTTAATAACGCAATACCGTTGTTCTCTACAAATCCTTTAATTTTATATTAACAAAACTCTTTCCTGTCTCTGCTACGTCGTTTCAGAGTTAATAGCTTGTCCCAGTTGCGTACAACACTCTGTATATCTATAGCTATACACAGTATATTGGCGAACGCAATCTGCGCCAAATCAGATCGAATCGGTTCCGAATCGATTCGGATCGATCTAGGGGTAAAAATCCGCGAAACGATCAATCTCGTAGCCCGAGTTGGAACGCCATGGCTAGAATAGGAGATCGATGAACGCGATTAAAGGCATCGGCGTTGACGTTTCTCCTCCATCAGCAGAATCCTGGTGATCGAAGGGAACATCATTGGGTCTATTCAGCGCGAAACAGTCGCGATAATGGAGACGTTCGTAATGGCCGTCGGCGTTTCGCGTAACTAAATCATCTCTGCGATTCGGTTCTTAAGCAAAGCCGAAATCGGCATCCGTAACGTCTCTGTGCTTCTTGCTGTCTGCTCGATCGAGTTCTCCGCCGATTATCGGAGCGTTGAATTTCAACAACTCGGAACTGGGAAACTTGGCGTCGTTTGTTCGGTGGGAAAACGCTTCATAAGCCGTTCCATGTGAAATCGTATGGCGTGAAACGTTCCTTTGGCCTCGAATCTCGTTGGCGCCAGGGATAATTAAGCTTCTTCAAGCAGAAATTAATATTTTACTTGGGACGAGAAAAATATGATAGACAACGTATACCTGTTTATTCGTGAAAAGTGTGAATATTAATACTTAGCCAACCGAATAGGCAAATCTCCCTTCTGCGAAGAACATCGCTGTGTGACCAAACGGGCAGATCTCCCTTTTTGACTCTAGCAACGCGTTTTCTTTCGTTTCTTTTTCTTTTGTTCTTATCAGTTATTGTTTACTTATCAGGAATTGTTCCCAATTAAATGCGTCACTTTTTCTGCTTTTATAAAGTACAATATATAACAAAATACACCAACTTGGTGATGTTGAAATAAATTCAAAAGTGACGCTACCAGTTACGACTAAATAAAGTTATAATCGAACGATACCACATCGTAAAAAGATATTGAAATGCATTATGAATTTTTAATTTTACGTTCAAGCACCGTTATTCATCTTTAGTTATCTTTAATGTTTTTAACTTCACCTATATTTTTTATACTTTTAATATATACTTTTAATTTGATGTTTTATATAAACAATATAATTAAACAAAATATAATTAACCACTGGAATAATTTTTAAACTTCTTTGATTTTTTAAGTCGTGAATATTAGTCCTCGATATTTGGAAAAATGCGCCATGGACAGCGCATAGGTTGGCTTGTCCAAACGCGCTGGAAACCTACAGCTCGCTGTGTCACGCGCTGTTGGCTCAATGTTAAAAGATATATTTACAAGGACGTGCGTAAGTAGAGAAATTTATAAAATATCGTATAAGCAAAGTACGGCAGAGCTGTAGCATTTATTTAAATTCTACTTATCGAAACCAGATTCTATTTAATGCCCGATTAACTGAACTTTTGCTGGTTGAATTCACTTACCTGAACGTGAGCTTCTATTCTGCGAACAGAAATCACATACGCGAACATCCACTTACTTTCGCTAAATATCTATTACAACGATGCTCTGGCGTACAATTTGAATATGGTTTTGCCTAGCAAATTTATAGTCAAAGGTAGCTTTTGTTATTCGTTGGAGAACAGTTTCCGGTATGTCCAATTATTATCGGTCGGAAAAGTTCACTGTACATTCGGCTTACACATTCGTTTATTCCATTATAATAATAAATTTATCGTGAACTAATTAACGTGTAATAACTAGCAATTATGATATTTCGTCATCGGCCAGATTGCAATCAGGAACATGTAGGAAATGAAGTTTCGAACAAACATTTTATAATTCGTTCGCTATAAAATGATTAACTCATTAAACTGTTGTGGCAATAATTGAAATTATGATAATACGATATAGTTCATCTGCTCGTTAGTATTACAACAATATCGTACAATAATATATCTACGAAATATCTCCTTCTTTAAATATCTACGAATTGACGAATATAATAATAAAAGGGTAATAAAATATGGTAAATAATTTAAGAGCAAAGTAAAATCATCGATTCTGCGTATTTTTATTATCGTCATAAATGAAGAATAAATGATAAAAGCGACGTAAAAAAATAG
The DNA here is from genome assembly GCF_014825855.1 of Bombus pyrosoma. Lineage (NCBI taxonomy): Eukaryota > Metazoa > Arthropoda > Insecta > Hymenoptera > Apidae > Bombus > Bombus pyrosoma. The sequence continues at coordinate 2,784,901 of NC_057780.1, read as the reverse complement.
GTATAACTTGTCGTTGATCGATCTGTAACGGTACGAGCATTTCCACTTTAACCCGTTTACGATGAAAATTGAATTAATCGTATCAATTAATCGTCATGAGGTGTACTCATTATGGGGCACAAATATCTCGGTGAAGTGCAAATTCGAGTACGCTTAATTACAAAAAGGGCAACGTTCCGTTTTTAATTAACGACGGGTTAATCATCTCACTGACGTCACGTCAAAAATGTCGATCAACGCGATCGGACGTAACTTGGGTAATCGAATCCCTTCGGAAAAAAGTGAAAACGTTATCCGTCGACGTGGAACCGTTCTCGTTCTAGGCGAAAATTGCAAAATACATATATATATTTCTATTTCCCGCCAATGATTAATGCGCTTTTGCCCGGGCAACGTTATTGGCAATTAAATGCTCGAGCATTTTCCATTTTATTTAGTATGTATAACTTACAAGTCCCTCCACCTCCCCAATAAAAAGAATATAAATAGCTTAACATTTTAGAATTGCTTCAAAACTTGAAATTGAAAGTCAACATTTATTTCGTGGTATACATTTTCAAATTTTTAATTCAATGGAATTTACAACTTTCTGATGAGCATCTGAAATCACCCGAAGGAGATTTATTTTACCAATGTATTTATATCACACGAACGTACGCATTTTGTGAGTTGGAAACATACTGTTAACTTGTTGGTATCTATTCGAATCAGAGATAAAAGGGCAAAGGATATAGCGTTGCGAATGATGTTTATACCAAACGTTTGCAGTAACTGAGAATTTAATATTTATTGGTAACAATATAATATTTGCAAGGAAATATTCACGGTACATAATCTATAAATTGCGCGAGTTTTTTTCAATCTGTCTACCAAAATATGCAATCTTTTCTTTTTCATAAGATCGTATCACGAACAAGGAAAGAGGAAAGTTCTAAACGTCAACATTTTCGCGCTCTATTTCGCAAATTTCTATCTTGAAAACTTCGCTTCAAACTTTTCCCTTTAAAATCATCGTGGTTCCTATCGGCGAAAGCATTTTTTTTTTTTTTCAACCCAAATTAACACGTAATCAAAGTTCTTTCCAATCTTTAAAAGAGGGCACCACCGAATCGATATCGAATCACGGTTCAAGTTACACACTGCACAAAAAATACGTATTCCAGTTACGAGTTAAGAATGGACAGTGGACAGCCAAACGAGGAGGAGGAATATCGGGTATCCGATGCTGAATCAACAGCAACGAGCAATTACGCGAAAACAAATTAAAGGGCGCCTGAACCAGGTCGAAAACCGCTGTATCTCGGTGAAAGAGAAGTGGTGGATACAGAGAACTTACGTTTGCACGTTCTTGTTAACGTTTACCATACGAAATGCCAGACACACCAAGTGAAATACAGTTGCTTGCGACGCTATTCGAACACCTGTGCGGATCTGATTAGAAAAGATGGACAAAATGGTGAAAAATCATTTCACCTACCAAATATCGTAACTGGTAATGTGTCTTGAATATTCGAGATATTTTTGCACGTTGCGTACGTTCTGTGCATTTTTACATCCCCAAATTGTGTAGCGAGCATCGCATAATGTTTTATGTATATTTGCATAAATGCCCCTAAGTGCATAAATATCCGGAATCTGGTCGCGCTTGTTACTTTGAAATTTCATTAGCGCTGTGATAAAATTTGACTATCACCACCTATCTAACCAATGATACATCCTATTCGTTCGTTTCTGTACAGTCTTTATCATCCTACATATCTCGTGAAATATTCACGCTACCGAATATAAAGATGTTATTAGAAAACAACATGCTCGAGAGCTTTTAAACCACCGTGTATATATATTTGTGGTAATTTTTGGTAAAGTTTAAAACAAATACCTATTGTATTGTTTAATTATTATATAAGCTTGTTCACGAGGAATATTAATTTCTTACTAAATACGCGTTTCTGAAGAATATCTTCTGACCTTTTATATAGATTTTCAGTTTGGCTTGAAATAAGCACGATAGTCGTGTCTCATTATAATTCTGATGAAGTTTGAAAGTGTTTGATGTAGCACACACACACACGCACACACTAACACACACAATGTATGCATAGAAATTTTCTATGATAAGCGTTCAAATACTTTCGCGAGCTACTGTACCTACGAACGAATCCAGTTCCACGTTTTGCAACGCCGTCGAATTTCGTTTTCATTCAATTTGGAAACGATAAAATAACGCGAAATGGGAATTTCCAAACGTTACAGGTTCTCGCGCGTAAACACGCTTCCATCACGATTTATAGCGTATCCATAGGACCGGTCGTAATGGAGTTTGCGAAAACGGGATAGGATTTTGTTTACTCGCTGAAACTAACGTCCCAAAACTTTTCTAACTCTCTCTCACTCTCTCTCTCTCTCTCTCTGTATAATCAAACAGACGAATTAAACGAAAAATGAATTCGCGCGACGAGTCAGCGAAAACTTTCTAACTGATCGATTCGTAATTGCTCTTAATACGCACAACCCGAGATATCTTGTTAAAACGCGATAGAATACTAGTTACGACAGTAGAATACTAGATACTTCTTCATTTATACGTAACGCGTTGGCAGGAAAAAATCGCAGTTCCCCGGTTAATTCGTCATACTCTGCTCCCTTTGGCAATGGCGAAATGAAATCGTAGGAAATTCAAGCGCGAAGAAAAGTTGTCCCTTTCGATTTCTCTAAAAATTTGCCGTCAACGTAGGATGTTCCTTACTCAAACGAAAAATCAAAAAAGTAAAGAAGATACGAGAGAAGAACGAACGTATGGGATTCGCAAAGTAAACGAAAAGTCGCAGCTTGTTAAACAGTGGGGAGCGATCAGTCGCGAGAGGAGCAGTTCATCAAACGTTCGATCGATCCGCGTCGAATGTAAAAGGTGTGGATTTTTATTCGTCTGCGACGTCGTTCGATCATATCGACACGTTCGTTAAACCAGGCCGTGTCAAAGTACGTAACCAACTTTTAATGAACATATCGTAGCAATGAACGACGCGACGGTTGTCGAGCAGCAAGTGACTTCGAGCCGACTAAACCCGACTTTATATCGCTAAATCCAATTACACCGCCATTATGGCTCGTTCCGTGCGATTCTACGTCTTCGTGGTAGACTAAAGTTCGCTCGTACACGAAGCTCGTTCTGCAAGATCGTGTGCATCGGCGCTCGTAAGTACTGTCTGCGAAGAAACACTTGCCACTCGCTATTACTACTAGACATCGGGAAACGGTGAAACATGACTACCGAGTGGGACATTGTTCGCAAGTGAAATGACGAAGGCGAAGTTTTCCTACGTACTCTGGCGATAGCAGGGTTTCATTGACGTTCTACTTAATTCGTCGGGAACCTTGTCGATCGATAAAAGAATAAATCCTGATATTTGTGATTTATTTAGAATGAATGGATTGTACAAATATAGACAGAAAAACGATGGTAGATTAACATGAACTAATCGCAATAACACGCTACAATTTAGACAACTCTCCACACAACGGATCCAACGTTCTCTCTCACGCGGACCACACTCTCTCCACAACGCTAGCAACACTGTACTCTACAACGCAACTCGCACTCTCTGCCTTCTCGACTTATTCTCTCCGACTTCCAAACTAAAAACTGACTGCTCTCGCACGTCTTTTGTCTTCCCGTAGGCCCATCACGCACGCGTTCCGCGACCGCTCGTGTCCAAGGCCACGTAGGCCCTTTTTACAAAACTATACGCTTGAAGGACCGACGACACGTTGATGTGCCCATCGGTGCCTCGGCTCTCGGGACATTGTTTACGGTTTAAGAACGCCTCGGCTCTCACGACATTGTATGTGGTTCACCCGCTAACTCCTAGGCCTTTTGTCCGCGATACTACATATATATGCCGGCTTAGCGTTAGGTTTAGGGGCGTGTAACGAATCTTCGTTCGGACTAGCCATCGTTGTTGTACGATAGGAATTATATTTACTGGTATAAATATCGATTTTTACAAAGTTTGACAAATAACCGTGGTGATCAAACACTCGAGATGTTAACGACAATGTTCTTGAGTTCAATAACGGATCCACGGCCAACGGGCTAACTCTTTGTTAAACGTAGAATATCTTTTGAAGCACAAAGTCGCGTTTGCTGTGCCGCTCGGTATAATACTGCACGCAAAGACGATGTGAAAACTCTCCAAGGTGATCGCAAGAATAAAAGACTGATGGAAACTTGTCCCACAATATTGACACTTCTCTGTTAGGTAGAAACGTTCATCCCGTGGCTACGTCCGGCGACCAATTGTATCACCTGGAGCCCAAGCCCACTGTCACAAATCTCGAGCAAACATAATCGGATTGAATCATAACAACTACTTCTAAGTTTTCTTATTTAAGTACAGCTATAGTAAATAGCCCAGGCCAAAGTATTGGGGATCTTCCCAAAAATTCCAAAAGAAAGGCCCCCATGTCCTTTCATCTTCGACATATAATGTATAGTATTATTTATCTATAATTCTTGAAAGTAGCTTCTAGAAACTTGTAACGTGTGTTCCTTTACAGGAATATAAAATTGTAGCCGATTAATCATTTCTCTGATAATTTATTGGATTGGCAACTAAGTGATTGCGCATTTTGTCGTTATATGGTAATTTTAGTTGCCAATCCAATAGATCAAGTAGCATTAGCATTCTGACGAGACTGACAGATGCTTTGATACTTATAAATATGACGTATATTTCTTACGCGTGTCTGTTATATTCATTAACAGCTCACGACTTATTCGGAAAACAGAGAAATAAACGCTTGTTTCGACGTATATTCACGCGGGAAGCGTCGCAAAAAGATGTAATATTTCCGTCGGATCAATTTAAATATCTTTGCACGGAGAAATCGGTAGAGCTTCTCGAAGCAAGCCACGTTTCTTTTCCGAGGAAATGAAATTCAATCGCAGTCATTCGCTGTCGAGAGCGGCTTAGCGGGAACATTATTGCCACTTTAATTAAAAACTCCTATCGATTTCTTCAACATGCGCCCACGGTTCGGCCGACTTTCGTATTTCCATAATAAATCGTCATTAGTGCCATTGTGCCGGTTCAGCCGGTGTCGTTACCTTTGTATTTACCTTTTCGTTTAATCGACTCGGAGCGATCAAGCCTCGTATAGTCTTTCAGCTGCTGCTCGCAACCACCATAAATTTACTTAACGCTGTCTAACGCTGCCTAGCAGCGACTGCAACCCTCGAAGTCTCGTTAAACCGCGCGAATCGTTTTCACGACGTCGCTTCAGAGTCGCGCAGCAGCAGCCGCCTGCGGTTTTCCACCACGTTCAAGATCCTTGTTGGGATTGCGCTTCCGGAAGTTACGTACACCTACGTATGTATGCGTATGTACACGTAGTCGCGCTATATCTAATCGATGAGTTTTCATTGAACGTTACACGGGCTTCGTGGAAACCTCACAGGGGTTACGTAACGCGAGTAGGATTTTTCAATCATGCGCTATGGGAGAATTTACAAGGAAGGCGATATAGCTTCGTTGTTTGCTGTTGGAAACCTTCAGTGTAATTTTTCTAATTCGTTATGTAACTAAGTATAATGAAAATTCTACGAACGACAGGAACGCTATTTATTCATATGGCAAGTTACCAACGTCTGGCGTATCAAGTGTAACAATGAAATTAGGCTTGCGCTTTATTAACCCTTTGCACTCGAGGACTTTTTCGGTGGGGCGTAGCAGCTACTCCGGATGATTTAGCGTATACGTGACGCGTGTCTTGGCGTAAAATGATTTTATATAGAAATTAACTTACAAACAAAAATTATATTCCAATAATTTATCTATATTTACATGTTTGGAAATATGATTTTGTAATATTAATTTCTGTATTTTTGTTTTATGATAGTTTACAAAGCATTCGCCAAGATGCGTTCTTCGATATAATTGATCTCATTTTTCAACAGTTCAGAATCAAGTTCATCTTCGTTTCAGCTAATTTCATTTCCGAAAACCATTTTTTTGGGGTTTCTAAACTATAATACTTTTGCCATGATCGTCGAATCCAAACTAACTTTGCGGACGTTGTCGGAACCATAGTTCCGCAGGCATACGGGATTAAATATTTTATCTGCATTTTAAAGTCTAACGCTTTACACTTCCTAACGAAGAACATAAAGAACCAAGGGATCAATTTACCAACCAATATCGCACTCTCGTCAATTGCAGACGTCGAGATCTAACATAAGCAGGGACTGCCGCTTCTCGCTCGCCACTGGGGTTGCAGCATGGAACGCCGTGGTGGGTGAGAGTCACCTTTCGAGTGCAAAGGGTTAATTATCATGCTGTTTGTGTGTACATACGAAGGTATTATAAATAATCGTAGATTCCAATTTATTTTATTAATTTAGAATATAATATTCATAGCGAATAAAAGTATAATATTATCATTTTACTATGCTCCTCGATTTACCAAACAACCGGTTAATCATGCAATAAATCAAATCTCAAGCAGGAATAAGAAAATTTTAACGTCGTCAATATCGAGCGATAATTACTTCTATTGACAATATCCAACAATAAAATCGAAAGGGAAGCTATTTCCAATTATCTATTAATATCAATCAGACATGTCCAAGACACCTTCCTCGGATCGTTTAACTTGGTTGGAAAACAACTGGTTCGAAACAATTGAAGTTAAAACGAGGTAGGAAAAGACGAAACGTTTCAACGAAGTTCGATCGATCGTCCAGGAAGAAACGCCGGAGAGAAAATTGATCTGGCTCGCTCATTATTTCGCGAGAAATTGTTAAGATTGCTTTTATTCGGCGTAGCCGAGATATTCGTCCGCGTTTCAATCACGCAACCGACCGATGCTGTTCTTAAACCAGCTGCTCGAGATGCTGCATTCACGAAATTTATCGTGTCACGCCATTAAGGGAATCTCTCGGGCACATCCTTTGTCCTGGATAGAAATTAAATCTCTTGTAAAACATCCTGCTGGCAGTTTACAGTATCGCTTAATCAGAACGATCCATTAAGCGAACGCGATATTTTCGGTAACGTTACGACCCGCGAGTCCAGCAATTTTCAGCTCCAACGTGTTTTATAAAATTGTCTTCTTTATTCTTTTCTTTTTTTTTTTTTTTAGTCGACATTGTAATCGTGCGAAAGGAACAGAATATTTGAAATTGAAAATGAACAATTTTTACATCCGAAGCTGGAAACTCACAAATCTTCATTGATCAATTACTTTCACGTTTATTTCGAAATGATATTTTTCAGGGAAATATAACGTGGAATATTGACATTATTACATGTGATAGATTTTAATGGCATTTAACGTTTGATCAATATTTTCATGTCAAATGGAGATTGAACGCAAACGCCTGATATTTGAAAGGATTTTAAGGACACATCGGGCAAATATGCGATTCTTCATGCACTTGAGGTGGCTTGGCAATTATCGGTTTTAACGACTCCTAAATTTCGATCACGATGAATTTAAAAGCTGATCCTTCAATTAATCCCCGACATTCGCCAGGTTTTTACTTATTGCTTATTTGGTTAGGATCCTTGTCGTGAAGGAGTTCGCTGGAATATCGCTGTTCATTACTGTCTATCGATATCTTCCTATCCACCTCTTGAAAATCGTATGTTCAGCGTATTTCGAATTATATCCAATACTTGTGCAATAATTCGTGTATATAAATTTAATTGGAACTCTTGGCGCTCTCACTAAACTTTACACAAAATTCATTATCTTTGGAATTACAGTAGCGAGGAAAAGAAAACGTATAAAACAAGAGATATAAAAGGACACGATAATTTTACAAAATACATTTATATCGAATCGGCAAAGTGAACAAATATAACGCACGCATGCCACAAAATAGGATCGTTTTATTGGGTTGGCAATTAAGCGATTGCGGATTTTCTCAACACCATCTAATGACAAAATAGATGTAACTAAATCTTTCTAATTAGATATATTTCGCGTTATTAAATATTGGATCGTAACATAAATTCGTCCTGTTGTGGTATTCATTAAACGAATCTGTAGATTTATCATGTGATATTTTCTCAATTCGTAGAGCTAGTTTTTCAATTCTCGATAAACGACCAGCGAGTTATATCGCTCGCGTTATAAGCATGGAAAATTAGACAATCGCTTTGGGTAGACACAGTTTGCCAATTTTCTCCACTAGTATCATAGGCAAAGTCTCGATTGGAAGTAGTAAAATACGCGGATGCGTGGGTGAAAGGAGGAAAAAAAGAAGGAAAGAGAACAGGAAAGTAAATACGCGCGACGGTCCGTTTTAAAAATCGCGCAATTTTCTAGGTAATTGCGGAGGATCGTGGGAGAATGAATTTTTCTTTAAGCCAACGGTAAACGACGAGGCGTTAGGAAGAGAGAAGAGAAAGATGGAGAGAAAAGAGGAAACGAAAGAGGTTTCAAAGTCGTTGGACGCTGCATTACGTGGCGCATTTGGTTTTGTCGGTTTTCTGCCGGTCTCGGCGTAAAGATGTCGAGAAAGTGAAGCGGCACGCGGAATGCGCCGCCAGGAAAACCGAAATAATACCGCGGACTTACGGCCGTGTAATGGAAAATCATTTTAGAAAATGTATAAAACGGACTTTTTCCATGAACGATAATGGAAATCGTTCCAGCGTGACGGCGGTTCTCGGATAATGAATTCTGGATTAATCGTTGGAAAGAAATCGTCAAGTTTCGGAACAATTTCAAAGATGAACCGGTAGTGCCGTGCGATATTTCTCTCGCTGTCTCGGTAATTTTGTCTTTGTGTTTCTTTATTATTCGTGTTTCTTTCCATAGCGCGTCGGCCTATTTTTCTTTGTGTGTCGCGCCGTATCTCAAAATGACCAGGGGAAATTAGATTTTAACGATCGTCCCGATAATCGATTTAGTAAATCGATTTAGTAAGATCCAACGAAAATATATTTTTCTATGCAATATTATTATAATATATAATACTAAAAGATACTGTTTCATAAACTCTCACACAAGTAAAATACATGTAGTGTAATTATTATAGGAAAGAAAAATTTCCACGATTTCTTATTATCTGCGTATTAAAGAATACATTAAATAGTATTTTTAATTAATTTAATGCCAATATTGTAAGTTTTATCCGACACGTTGGCCCTAACCAGTGTACCTTCACCAGTGCCAGTGTAACTTCATAAACGAACAAAGTAACAAATTTCCAGCTTCTCTGAATTATAAAAAGATTACAAATCGACATTCCATAAATATCATCGAATATAGATGATGGAAATTATGACTGAATGTATTATGATTGAATACGGTACATAATTATTTAATTTGATATTAATCAATTAACGCGGCAGTCATATATTCTTGTTCGAAACTTACGTAACGTCACTTCTCCGCGTTACTGTTTTCCATTCACGTGCGTTTCTAAAACTCGATCCGTGCGTCCGCGTGACAGAGGTTCACGTGACAAGAAGTACGACTTGGTTACGTAAATGGCAGGCAAACGACCTTAATTCGAACGGTTTCCTAAATTGGAACGGCGTTCTTGGTTTTAGAGTAACGAGATACCGTGCAATTTGAAGCACGAGCTAAGTATCCGCAATCAGGTACGCTGCCTGAATCTGCTATTATTTTCAATCCGAAATTATATAATCACGATCGATCTCGTCCGGACAAGGAACTCGCTGTTTTCGTTCAGCTTCTGTTGTTATTCGCAACTTGGCGAAAATGTCTCATTCCAATATACCACAGAATCGTAACGTCTACCTAACTTCATTCGCCTTAACTGCTTTGGAATTGTCGTTCGACTCTTTTAATTTCGTTTTCCGTTACTTCCGATGCAATGTTTATTTCGTTTAACATATTCCAATATTTCTAAATATATTTATTTTATTCGATCGCATCAAAGTAGATTCTATCTTGGTTCTATCTTTTCGCGAGTTTAATTTTCCAGCATTTCGAGTAAATAAAACAGAAAGGAATTAAGAAGAGCTCGAGCCTCTTTACTAAACACGCTGTAAATTCGTAATTAATTAACAATATTAATAAAATGCATTATCGCTGCTATTCATAGGCAACGCGACGCTGTCCTTTTCTTTCTTCAATTCTTTCAATTTATTGCCAATTTAAATACGATATTAATCGTTTGCTCGGACGAATGAAAAATTCTTTTTCCCTCGAATATTTCTCTGTTTTAGTTCCTTTCATGTCTGATAAAGGTTCCGTCTCGTGTAAAATTCGCCTAAATCGAACACTAATATCCGCTTGAAAATTATCGGTACGACAGTAAATCCTCCATTCCAGTAATAAAATCATCAACTTCGCTGAAACGAGTCAGTCATGAATCTTGCCAACTACTCTCAACTATTTTAATACCATTGTTCGTAGCTCGGGAAACTATTCTCTTGTTAGACGTATACATATACAGGGAATCTTCAGTGAAGGTGAATCTGCTATCCGTTTTAGTCGACGAGTTTAGTACAGAGACGCATGAAACCTAATAGAGAACGTAGCAACCGATTATCCTGTAATCAAGACCTCCTGTTGCTTTCTACCGCCATAAATGTAGACTAATTGGCGCGACAAGGACGACGCGACAGTCTGTGTGCCGGATTAGTTGAGAAGAGCGAGCATCCTCGCGTGAACATAATTGATCGCGATTCGTGGCTTGATATACGGCCTGACAGGTCCAGTCTGAAAGTTCAGAAAGTCCACGTAACGAGAACTGTTATTGGCAGCGGCTTTTAGTAGGATAACGTCACTGTATTTGGTCGCCGTCTGCTACAATTTTTATGATTTTTCTTTCCACCTCCATGTTCACGATTCGTCGTGCGTTTCCTTCGAAGAGAACTGCAACGACACTCTGTTCGCCTGATAGAAACGATCGTCGAACTCGTCTTTAAAAATATAAAGAGCGATAGAAGGAGTAGTTCTTTATTTAAATACGTTATTCGTCAAATCTCTTACGAAAGGCAAGACGAAAACGAAAAGCAGAAGAACGACGACTAGTTGACGTTTAATCAATACGTTTGATTAAAATGTCAAACGGGAAAGGAATAAAATTATGCTTAAAAGTATCATAAAAGATCGTGAAAAATTGTGAACAATTTCTGAAGCTAATTTATTGAATATGAATCAGTAGAAACAACATATCGAATGCTACTCGCATTCCCGCATGACCGCAGAGGCTCAAAGGGTCCTCGTGAGATACGAAGATACAGCCTGGAAACAGGAATCAGAACTCAAGGCTGGGTTTGAATTACTCTTCCTTGGTTCACACGAATTGTACGTTAAGTGCACTTTGACGATCACATCGTCCAATTTATAGTATCTCGAAAATTTGAAACTACCTACACTTCCTCGAACAACTGAACAGAACTATTCGATTTTTCCAACGAAGTCATCATCAAACGTATCGTAACGCTACACTCGCCACAGCCAATCATCGAAAGAATAAAAGAGACAATTATTAGTTCGTAAAACCCACTTAACAGTGATCAATTCCGCGTCTCTCCGCACCGCTGGCTCCATCGACGCGACAATCAATTTACTTTCCAACTCATCGAAGCCTCGCTCAGACTCTTCCAAACTCATCAAACCGCGAGGCTCAAACGAAGTCCTTAGCCTTGCTAGGACCGTCTGTCTGGACGTTTCAAGAATTACTCACTCCTCTCTGTTTGAAATAAAACCAGACTGACCAGTCTCAAGTTGCCAGCTTAACAATTAGTCTGGCACTCGGGTGTTCAACTTGTGGATTGCGACCATCTGGGGGACCACGAGATATTCTCTGCAGAGTCCCTATGATTTTTAACTGAAGATTTTGAGTGTTATTTAGTTTGACGTAACTGCGTTACAGTATCGCGTGAACATAAATCGCTATATTTTACGAGAAATGTCTGTTTCATACAGAGGAAGTTTCACGGGACAAATTATTCCTCCTCCTTCGGTTCTTAGCGAATTGCTCCTTTGAGAGGATTCTCCGAAGAATCACCCGACAATATCGCATAATTTTTGAAAACAAATTAGCTCCACTCGCTGAGCAACCCCACTAAGGTTCCTCTGCACCACCCAGAAAGAACTATTCAGATATATGTAATTTTGTGCGCTACACCTGATTAGTCGTGTAGTAGCGTTACGCATGTATGAGCATGAGTGTGGTGGGAGCACGTGCGTGCGCAGCGTCTCGTGAAACGTCTCGTGAGAAGATGGTGAGACAAAAAGAGAGCTGAGACACGTGCAATGTGTATCTACGAATATCTTGCAAATCACATATCAAATAAATATGAAACTATTTTAATATCATTTCTACGTGTAATACGAGTGTTCCTATATACTTATTTCGGCGACTAACTGCGAAAGTGCAAATAGACCGCGGTTAATCGAATAAAGGAAGATTCGCTGAAAATTCCTGCAAGTTACCAAACAACGACAGTGCATGCACGCTTCGAATATCATTTTCAAGTGTACGATTGATACACACTGTGAGGAACATGACTTATCCCGCAGCTTCAGAATCGTATGATCGCCCAAACGATTCAGCCAGTTGACATCTCGTAGCTGTCTATTGACAATTTCCAACAATTTTACAATCCGACAAACGGTCGTGGCCGAATGCAAATTGTTTAGGTGATGCCTGTTAAATACGTGACCGGATAATAGCGAAACGCGAGAAGCCAGGGCTAGCGGCGAATAATGGAGGGGACACGGATCGATGATTAATTTAATTTTCAAAGGATGAAATTACGGACAAGCCAGCTGCCCCCGAGATATGAGTTAGCCGGTATTAAATCCCAGGCGGCGCGGCGCGGAGCAGCGCGGAGCGGAGCGGCGCTGCACGGTCTACGGGTGTTGGGTGGGGGTTTGGGAACGGATGGTGTCACGGCATGTGGAACGTCTGCTAGCATGTAGTCTAATTACGTCAATACCGAATTTCCCTCTGAACAGACAGTGTACTGTACATTCCAGTTCCTCTGAAGCTTGCCTCTATTATCAGAGTTCCTTGTCAGCAGCCGGCACGTCCAATCCGTCTCCAATTGCGCGACCAAAGCTTGAATAAGCTGACCACAGAATCGGATTCGAGCTGTAGGGGGGCCGCGGGGCTCCACTCGCCGTGCTTGAAATTATGCACACCCCTTGCCCGTGTATCGACAGCGTGCATGTTGCAGGATACCTGAAGACGGATTCGCAATCGGCCACCGGCATAACTAAGCCGACACGACGAAAGCCAGCGTTCCAGCGATTTCGTGAATCTGCCACCTGTCATGGATCAGGTTTATTGTTAGATATACGGGACATACGTATGAGGATAAAAATAGGTGAACAGGTAGTGGAGGCAGGTAAGACAGTATTACAAAGAAACTCACAGTTGATACATATTTCCACTATTTTTCCACTTATTCTTCTCGCTGACTATATATCTGTAGCGGCACTCGACAGCAAAACTTTCCAACAGTTTCTGTCCCGTGTCTTGCTACGCAAAGATCCCATCCTCGACCGGACGACGGTTGAGCTGTGGTTAGCGCAGTCGGTTACGAACGTTCAAGACCAGATTCGAATCCCGGCACTCACAGTCCGGTTTTTTACACAATTCCTAACTGAGAAAAAGGCAACTCCGACGAAGACAAAAATCGTATACACCAGCAGTACCTCTCACCGACCTATCCACCTCATATCGTACAAAGTACACGTGTCTAAGGTTCTCTCAAACCTTTGCCATACGATTTAAGTTGCAATAGCGCGTGCCATAAGCAACAACATGGTCGGTCACACGTCGAGCCATTTCACGGTTTGGCTAAGCGTTCGAAATTGTGTAAATCGCACGTGTCTTCTGATATCTGAATGCACGTGTAAGGTAGGACTAATTTTATTTTGCAACGTGTTTGATGAATAATCGCTATCAATGTATCATTGAACAGGAAAGATTTATCATCTTGAAGTAAATAATAAATCAATGACATCGACGTGCCACGTTTCTCGCACGATACTGTAGGTTAAGGGCTTAACCTAGTCGTCTACTGAGCGAATGCTACGAAGTATAGTAGTGACTCTTATTACGATAGTAGAACATTGGTGTTCGAACTATACTTGAAAAATATTTAACCCGTTATCCAATCGATTTAATTATCGATATTACAATATAATTATACTAAATTCAAAATAGCACCTTGTGTATCGTTTATGGATCTAATTTCATTAACGTAATAAAATTATTTAATAATTGGAGCAACCCTTTCAACGCTTCTCCCCTTCAAGTTCGACGATTGAATTTAATTTGGTAATAGTAATTCAATGGAATCGGTTTAATCCGGCACCAGCTTTACACATAATAAAAGCGCGCAGTAACGATTTCAAAGTTTCCATGTAATAAAGATTCAACGATTTTTAAGGATCCCGTGAGAAACAACGGAGGGTCGGTCAATTTGCAGGCAATCTACTAATAGGCGGCGGATGCAATTCGCGTAATGTAATTGAAGGGCCCCGGGAAAAAGAAATACATAAGTGGCTTTAGAACGCCGTTACTAAGATTGCTTTTCCAATTTCGCCCTCTTCTTGTTTGTCACACGCGAAACGTTGCTTTTTCATTTGTACGAGAGAAAAACGTTCCGAGTCGGACAGAGACTATACGAACGAAAATACATTTTACGAAAGTGAAAAAGGAAAAGAAAGAAAAAAAAAGAAAACGTGTAAAAAAGGAGAACAAGATGGGAGAAGAATATACACGAGAGAGAAGGGGTACATATTAAAACGGTGAACACGAGTAGAAGAATTTGGAATTAAAATATGCAATATCCATTAGTGCGGCGTAGAAGATGATGGAAAAGTATCGGAATATTTTCCTGAAAATACATTGTGTATATTAAAAATTCAACAATTTTAGCAAACACGTTTTTTCTTGCGACACTTCGCGTGTTCAAGATCTTGATTCTCTTTTCACTTCTGTTTAACGCGTTTGTCTTTTGACGAGATTATCGAAGAATCATTTTTTACCACGCATAGAAATGTAATTGTATTTTTAACAAAGATTTTCGTAACGACCAGTTGTATAATAAATCGAATTATATTGCGTTCAACGTCGAGTGAATTTTACATGGAATTATTTTTTAAAAAAAATGCTTGTAAAAATAATATTTGCAAAAATAAAATAAAATGTTCAACATACCGAATTGAGAAAATATATCTGGAAATGTGTGCAATTTATCGCTGAAAATTTTACAACCATTTATTCTGCTTTTCCATTAAACATTCACCATGATATGAAGAGAATGACGTTGCTATTAGAATTAATAATAAAACGGTAGTCTAAGGTGAAAGTTTACTCGAGTTTATCGGTCACTTGCATCGCACGCAACGTGTCAAACAAAGTGATGTATAAAGCCAGCCTGATCCTAATTGCGATGTCCCTTCGTTAAAAATCAACGATGCAGTCGATGGATTCGCCTACAACTTTACCTCGCGTTTCATTGTCTAGAAAATATAATATATTCATCGTTCGCTTCAACTTATTCTATGGTCCTTGTCAAAACTCAAACTTCTGCCCGTTTACTATTACTTAGAAGTTATACTTGTTTATATTTTCGAGGAAAAATTAATTGAAAGAATAAGCTTAACCAGTGTAATTCGTCCTAAATTAACATACTCGAAGTCCGTGTAACTATCTATCCCGATAATAACAAAATTCTTAAATAGCCTTAACCGTTTGCACTCCTCTGTCGAGTGTAACTCGACGTCAGTTTTTATCTCAGGAGCTCCTTTGTCGAGTTCCACTCGACATTCTTTCATGTCCAGCTTTTTTTGCGAGACGTGCGAAAGAAAAGCAGGATTGCATCGTGGAAATTGTTTCAAGATATGTCATACACTTAAAAATCAAAAAATACAACAATAGTGCGAATAAAACTGCTATTTAAGCGAATTTCTTTCTTCCTTTATTTATTTAAATCGTCTTATTTTTTAGTTCGAGTAAATTTCAAATAAAACACTTGAAACCGTTGGGAACTGCTGCTAACGAAATTGAAATAAAATTCCAAGTGCAAAGGTTAATACAGCGGAACGTAAAAAGCGCCAAGCTCGGACGCTTCTCCTTTTCTCGTTGACGTATCATCGAACGTTAATTACCATCGTCAAAGAAATCTAATCGACGTAAAACGATACGGCCAAACGTCTTCGTTCATTTATTCTCCGTCGCTTAGCACCTCTCGCTCCAAAACAGTTGCACGTCCCTTCTGAACTCATCAAAAACTCGAAACTAATTCACCGAGATCAATCTTCTCTTGCTCGCGACAAATTTCCACGACAGAACCATGAAAGTTGCCAATGAAGCACGTAACAATGTTCTTCCGGCGGAACCTGGCCCCGTACATACAGTCGTTCCGTGCTCCGCTTGTCGTCGCCAATTCCAAAGTACGTGTTTTGTTGAAATTCCCGGGGAAAGATCGGGTTTAATAAGCCGGTCGTTCCATCGCACGGAAGACGAACAAAGCTACGGGGTTGAGTCGCGGCAAATTACAAATGAAAACGTGTGCGGCATACGCCAAAACTCGCAGGAAATGACGCGGACAAGTTTTGGATAAGTGGATCCGAGCTTTAGCGACCCAACGATACGACGCGTGGCTACGTGGCATTATGAAACCAGCCGAGCTGCTGCTCTTAGTTGCAATCTTCCATCTATCGTTTCTTTATTTCGCCAGGCAAACGGTAGTTGACAAAAGTGTTCCAAAACTCGTAAAAACAACTTTCATGAATATGTGTCGCGCGTGCTACATATAAGCAACGTTTCGAGATGTTCAGTAGAGCAGTAATACGTAAGACTCGGCGTGTCTGATCATTAATCGATTATACTACTTGATTGATTGATTCTGTACTCTTTAAATATACAGACACATTTTTATGATAAATATTCGAATGCTTGCATTTGCTCAATTTTCGTCTGTCTCTGATCATTGCTCGTTCATTCGTACTAATCGATATTATCTATAATTTTCAATCGATATTATCTACTAACTGTACGTTAAAGTAAGAATTTCATTTATGGCGTTTTATATATCTCCAGAAATTTTTTATTTATCTTCTTCATCCAAGACGTCCTTCTTGCGCTATATGCTGTTGCGTGTAAAATCAAAAGCACGCATTCCGTACGCGACATTTTACGATGAATAAAACTCTTGATCGCCAACAGTGCAACGCCATATCGTAACGTCCATTCGAAATACGACGTTATACAGATGCTACTTGTTTCTTTTTTTTCTTCTCTTTTTCTTGCGGACATATACGTTTTACTGATGTTTCGGAGGATGTTTTATTATATTCGGCGAACGTCCAGAGTCCAGATCGATCGTGTTTCGTCGTACTACCAAAGGGAATGCGTCTAGGTGCTCCAAATCTTTCACGAAACCGCCCACTGGGAGTGCAAGAACCGCATTCTTCGGCGCAGTGCTTCTCAAGCTTTGTAATTTCGCGGCTCGGTGTAATAACGCGAAAATTCCGGCGGGCCCCACACTGATTAAAACTATTAATTCCGTAAACGCGTAAAATATGAACAGCACGGAGAATTCTGCTCGATCGAGAGAAGCAGAAAAAGTCGGTTACAACGACTCGCAAATTCTCTTGGCTAAAGAAACGAATTAAACGGACAACGGTCCATTTACTGTTGTAAATTCATCGATTAATATCTTTTGCCGAAACAAATGTGTCTTGCGCGCGTTAATTCAATTTATTTGAAAAATCCATTATTTTTTTATCGTCGCTTGAAATTTCTTATTTAAGATCGAGACGTATCTCGAATTAGGATACTTAAGGTTCCAATTGAAATTTCTTCTGTCCTAAGATATTTAGAAATATATTTCGCTTGCAACAACGGATTGAGACAAGATCGGATGAAAACTTTGATATCGATAACGATGATGAAGTAGAAAGGAAAGAAACGGAATTATTCGGTTTGTCGATTCTATGTAGAATTTTCTACAAATTTGTTCGAAAGAAAAAATATTACATCCTGGCAAAGTTTCGATATAAAAATTCCCAGAAATCGATACAAATAATCGAGTCCGACGTTCGCTCGTTCAAAACAGCTTCGCAAATTTCAACTTCTCTTCTTGCTCTATTAACGTCATTGCTAGCTTCGTTATCGCTGAAATCTCATATTCGTTCAATTTCACCACTTCTACCAAAAACCGAAGAAACTTCGGTTAACGATGAAACATTGTAACCAGATAACGTTTCAGTTTTTCGAACGATAGCGTGTAAACGAACAAACACGAAACAACCGCAGTAAAACGTTAGAGGGCTGAATTATTTTTTCCCTTTTCTCCCCTTTTTTTGCGGTACGAACCTGTTCGTCATCTCGAGGAAGAAACGAAAAGAAAAGAAAGGAAAATCAATAACATTATGATGTGAGTCTCGAGGGGCGATCCGGTTCGTGCCTCGCTTCTTTTAGGAGCACTTCCGCCGGGTCTTACGAGTCCTCGATTCGAGTTACCGGCGACTTATCGAGGCTCGCACGCCGCTTGCTTTGAGAATCCATGGTTCAGCGCGTTCCATGGAATACGTAGCGCGACGTAAGTCCGGAATACAACAGGCAAAAATAATTCTTGGACCAACTGGCCGTAAATTCCAACTTGATTCCTAGTTGAAACTTCGAGGTGAGATAGAACCGATTGTATGTAGGGCGGAATGCGTGCTCGCAGGGTGGGAGAGCTCATAAATGAAAACTGTGAGCGCGGCTTTATTTTTAAGCATTCCTTGAAATGGTATAAAGATAGAATCGACGTAAAGCCCAAGAATGTGAATTCGTTCGAGCGATTCTTGCCACTGTTGGCAATTTAATACACATAATATGCGACGTATACGCTATCGTATATCAGAAATCATCCGTAATATTTATGGTTTATAAACGAAAGTAACAATCAGTTCGCCGTTTCTTGCCGTTTCAAGCAGTACTATAATTCATTGATCTCTATATTTAATTTATATACTTTATTTAATTTGTATATTACGGACGATGTTACAAATTATATAACAGAATATTTACGGTTCATAAACAAAAGTAACAATCAGTCCGCCGTTTCTTGCCGTTTCAAGCAGTTCGATAATTCATTGATCTCTATATTTAATTTATACACTTTATTTAATTTGTATATTAAGGACGATGTTACAGATTATATAACAGAAATTATTCGTATATTTTCGGTTCATAAACAAAAGTAACAACCAGTTCGCCGTTTCTTGCCGTTTCAAGCAGTTCGATAATTCATTGATCTCTATATTTAATTTATACACTTTATTTAATTTGTATATTACGAACGATGTTATAGATTATATAATAGAAATGATTCAGAATTCATCCGTAATATTTACGGTTCATAAACGAAAGTAACAATCAGTCCGCCGTTTCTTGCCGTTTCAAGCAGTTCGATAATTCATTGATCTCTATATTTAATTTATACATTTTATTTAATTTGTATATTAAGGACGATGTTACAGATTATATAACAGAAATTATTCGTATATTTTCGGTTCATAAACAAAAGTAACGATCAGTTCGCCGTTTCTTGCCGTTTCAAGCAGTACGATAATTCATTGATCTCTATATTTAATTTATATACTTTATTTAATTATATCACGAAGGATGTTGCAAATTATATAACAAATATAGAAATGCAGATATATTGGGGAATGAAATGAATTTGAAAAATGAAGAAAACTAGAGAATATATCCGCGAGATGAAGAAAGTTAGTTCAGGATAATCCTCTTGTATTATATTCTTCCAACATCAACGAAGAATACTTTATGCTATCGTTCGCCAGCATCGATAAAACATTGACCCTTTTTCCATCTCGAAACTCTATCTCTATCAACATAGGATCTATATCCTACATATACGTGTTTCAAGTATGTACATATTTCAGGATGTATGCCGGTTGATTCACTTTTTCCTCTCGAGGCGAAAAAATATCCCAGAATTATGACACCAGCAATAATTTATCTCGTACAGCTTTTTATTTAAATAATCGCTGATACCCAAATAAACAAAATAACACACAACAGAAACGATCTATCATTGTATTAATTCCAATAATATAGATTAATTTTTTATAATGTAATTGTTTGCTTTTTCGATGAAACCGATTATATAAATAGGAAAAAAAAAGAAGAATTTTATTCCGACGAGGGAATGAAAAATCAATATTTAGATAAATAAACAGACAGATCGTTCGACCGCAATGCAACGACATATTATTCAAATGAAACGGTAAAAGAAGGAAGTAAAATAACGGTTAGACTACGGGTGTTTATGTAAATTCGTTATGTTTCTCTGAATATAAATTTAAGAATTTGTTTAAAAAAGAAATTTAAGGAGAGCACGATAATACAGAAAAATATATAAAATATCCAAAACCAGGTATTCGCTGTGATACTTAAATCTGCCTTTCCATTCCGTTTCTTTGCTCATGTTGGTAAAAATGGAAATTTGCAGAAAAATCTACGCTCCTTTGATAAGTATACGAAATGAGCATTATAAAATATAATATATACAAGTTTGAAGCGGTGGTAAAAAATTTCCTTCGAATAATAATTTATACGAAAGTCCATAAAATACATTCATCTTCGATCCTCCCATAAAACAACATCCAGCAAGCCAATTTATCAAACACCATTAATTCTGTCGTCGCCTTAGAGACCATTTTTCATTGTCGATCGGTTGAACGCGCGAAGAGAAGCTGACGAAACAATGGGAACACGCCAGCTATGATGATAGTAGTGACCAAAATGCGGAACAGTAATGGCCGCGTGAGTTGCATTAATATTAGCCCAGACGAGGCCTTCCCATCTAGAACGCTTTGCATACGCAATAATTCGCTCAATTATTTGCCCATTTCGATCACGCCAGTCAAAGGCACGAGCGACTAAACTAAACGCGCCAATGATCATTTCAGGAGGCAAACCGCGATGCATTTTAGACCGTGCGTTATTCCACGTTTCACCAGTTTCGATTACACCTTCCGTTAAGATGAATGATTTATTTACATTCGAGGGGGTGGAAATGTAATGAGAAGGGTGTAGAGTACATTAATGGGCAAATTCTTTATTCTCAATGATTAACAGTGACGTTAAACGTCACACAGCGTGAAATTATGATCTTAATAGACGCAATCGCGCGGATCAAACGCGCTATTCAAGGTAGAGAATTAATTTATGTTATCGACAGAAGAATAAATTGTTTTCGTTTTATCGATAACACAGACTTTATTAATTATTAATTATTCGTGAATCGGAAGATGACATTCCGTGTTGCGTAAAAATGATCGTTCGAATGAACTGTTAACCTTCGAGTCGATGTTGAATGCCTTTGATATTTAAATACCAGGGAAGAAAAAGACAGTAGGTTGTATCGTACGTATCAGAGTATTTTTGAAAGTTGGAAAAATAGACCAATGTATCGATGTTCTGTTGTAAAGGTAGCGAGTGAAATTTACACAGATATATAGTAAAATTATATCAAATACCGAGAGCAAATATTTGAAAACTATTTATATTTGAGTAATATTTATGACATACAGAATGTTGGCAAATTGGTGATACGGGCCGAAAGGAAGTAAATCTATATGAAAAAACAAGATAAAAATATACAGTAAAATATTTTTCATACGGCGCTTCGTTTTTTAGCAAATTGAGTTTTCAAATGAAAAATGTGGAATACAATTTTTCCGTTTCAGACCACGTTTCCAAGAAAATGAAATTTAAATGTATCTAATTAAGAACTGACCCGGTACATGCGCATAATACATTCTCAAATCTATTTTTCTCAAAAATAAAAGCATTCTTTGGCAAAATTTGATTCCACGCTTTCCACTTCTTTCTTCGCGTACGTTCGCCTCCTTTTGGCCCGTGCCATCAGTTCGGTAACAACCGTTATAATTATAACTCGAGACTCGAGAAGTCAATCAAGTTAGTTAATTACCATCTAAATCGTATATTGCGAGTTAATTACTATCTGACGCTCGGCGAAGAAATACTTTCGTCTCTTTAGAACCACGGATTCCATTCAAATGCAAGGAAACCCGAACTGGTCGACATAAATGAAAGACAGCGTCTTCGTAATATGACGAGGCAATCGAATTAATTTTTCAACGGGACACGTAATTCCTTTCCGGCTGCTTCTGTTAATTCCATAACCCGGCAACGAGCAGCAGTTCGAGTTACCTTGGTCGAAAGTAGTTCTCAAAGAGAATGAAACGCGTTCAGAACCGCGTGTTCTCGTCTC
The DNA here is from genome assembly GCF_014825855.1 of Bombus pyrosoma. Classification (NCBI taxonomy): domain Eukaryota; kingdom Metazoa; phylum Arthropoda; class Insecta; order Hymenoptera; family Apidae; genus Bombus; species Bombus pyrosoma. The sequence goes on along the minus strand of NC_057780.1, from coordinate 2,762,636 downwards.
ACGAAGACTCAGCCCGTCACGAAATGGCACCTCTGCCACCATTTTGCTTCTCTAGGAGGAGTTCACTAGGAGCAAGATCTTCCTTCGTCTCGCGAGACAATCTTAATTTATTCGCGCATCATTAACGCGCCGCGTAAATAATTTAGCAGCGTAACGGCGGTGCAATTGAATTTTCAGCTCGCCGTTTATATCTTAGATCTTAGACGGAAGATTCTTGTTAAAAGGTTTGAATCGAGAACGCCGGATGATTCCGTATTCGTCTCTCCGTGGAAATCGCACGGAATTACGTGTACACGGTGAATCATTGTAAATTAACTGGCTGAGAGAAATATTCCTTGTGCATTGTGAATGTATATTTACAATTGGATAGATTTACGCGTAGAGAACGGACGGTTTTGGTTTACAGAGATTAATCCTGCTGCGTTCCTCCAACTTTTATATTCCTTTTATATTTTTATATGAGAGGAAGTCTTTCATTAAAATCGTGCTTTATTCCGATTCCTGTCCTTTTTTCTCGTATCCTTTTGTAATTTATTTGTTCGTTAATGAAATTTCATAGATTCGCTCGAAAAATAAAGAAGAAGGCTGGTCGAAGTAAGAAATCGTAAAACATTCTTTTCCTGCTTCGTTCAATTACCAACTATACGGTATTAAAAGAAACTAGCTAGCATCTGCCGAATTGCAAAGTTCATTGAATCGCGGACGATGAGATTCTAAGGATCGTATACATTATAAAATCCACAGTTTTTAAATTTAAGGGCGCAATAGTTAGAAGACTTACTCGCTGGATTTCACTGCCAATAAAACTTCCCCTGAGTTATCATTTCTCTCTCGGAAGTGTACTTAAAAAGTTACGAATGAAGATGAAATCGTTCGAGCAGCGAGAACACTTCCCTTCCCGGCCGATCTTCCGACTTTTACATTTCTAACTCTTCGAATCTTATATCGTAAACATTTAAAAGTCCAAGATAATAACCATGGAATAATACGTAGAATGGAAACTAGAGTGCTTGAACGTATCGATCGAGATCTAAAAATATATCCGCGGTAAAAATACATTAATTGAATGGAAACTTTTAACGCCGTCATCAAAATACTCTTAAAGGATTCTTTATATTTAGAAAGCCCTCAAAACTTTCAGTTGCCGTGTTTTCGTCGCACATAAATAATAACTAAAATAAATAAAAGAAGTTTCGTGTACTCCGCAGCGCGTTTAAATGCTATATCAATGTCATAAACTTAGAGTCCATCGCGGAATCGAGTGCTCGCTCTAAATAGCCGAAGCGTACGATGAAAGACTCTCTCTTTTTCTCTCTCTCTCTCTCTCTTCCTATTTATTCCTTTCAATCCTTTTTCCTCTGACTCCTTTTAAGGCACTGTACGCGAGAGTCGAAAAGGAAGGCGGAGCAAAGAGCTGAAGTCGTTGGAATTCATGAAACGATTAATACGTTCACGGTGACACGTGGCGTGTAACAGCTTTTAAAAGCTGCGTGCACTGTGACCAAGTAATAGCTCGAGAATATACGTATGTTTACAATAGGTGGACTCAAGTCCACCTATTTATACACACGAACAACTATAGCAACGATATGAATTATTCAAAATAGAGTATTTATCGCGACGAAACGAATCTCTATTTATTGGATTGGCAATTAAGTGATTGCAGATTTTGTCAATACCACCTATTGCAATTCGACAGATGCTAGCTAGTTTCTTTTCATTCAGTATAGTTGGTAATTGAACGAAGTAGGAAAAGAATGTTTTACGATTTCTTACTTCGACCAGCAATCGAAGCATTTCATTTTTAAAGCAAACCTATGAAATTTCATTAACGAACAAATAAATTAGAAAATACCACCAATTGACAAAATCTTCAATCACCTAGTTGCCAACCCAATAAATTTCGCTTCTTTAGTTACGTAATAGCAAATTTTTCTCTCGCGAACGATCGGCATCGTTCCACGTACGTCTAAACCGTCAGTTGTCTGTTTTTCGATCGAACCTTTTCGTACAATACGTCTCGAGGTATATGATATTTTTGGGCAAGCATCGTTTCAAGCGTTTACGTTTTATTTTCTACGACATGCGAAAAAGCTAGTTGATATCATTCTTGATAATGCAACTTCGACAAGAATAGATGTAAATCGACTTGGCTGGCGAATTATTCGCTGACATGGTTCAAGAAACAAGAACTGGCTTTGACGCGAACAAATCACGTAACTTGCCTTACGGTAGTCACGGTAACATGACGATCTTGACAGGAATATGTATCGTTCTTGCGCAACAGAATATCATCCTGCGCGGATCGCGTTTTTGCCTCCTGCGAAGCATCGAAATTTTGCCTGAAGACGCAGTCGCTGAACGTCGCCGCGTGTCATCCTGAAGCATTTGTTGTCTAGAAAATTGTCAAATAATTTGAATTCTTCGTATTCGCGAAAATTCGAATAAAAAGAACGCAACGATTGTACTTGCCATCGGCGGAAACAATTGAAACGAAAGTTTTACTCTGTGTAACGTGTACTTTTCGAACAATAGGCGAGCTGTTAAGTTATTGTATACATGTACGAGGAAGGATGATAGTACTGTTTATAAGCTGAACAAAGCTTTTGGTAAAGCACAGTATGATGTAAATGGCAACAAATGACCTGTGATAACCGTTTCAACACACCTTCGAACAATACGTCAGGCATTAGAGGTAAACATCATTTTAATGAACGAGCGTACATGCACAACGGCTCGGTAATGCATTCGATGTAAATCCTTTCCTGGAAATACGATAATCAGCTTACTAATCGAACATTTGCTGCCCAATGATCATTCACACTGACAGAGATACTAAAGTTGGCTTTCGAAGAGCAGAAAGGAAAGACGAATCGTATGAAATCGGTAGAAGCAAAATCTGCAGGAGAAAAAGAAAGAAGATCAACGTCAACCTGAAATTAGTTCAACGTTCTAACTCGAGCCAATCTTTTGCGAATGTTGGGTTGTCCGAAAAATGTCTTTCCTTTACAGCCACGTCTTTCACAACGATGCATCTTTATACAAACATGAAATCTAAAATCTGTCAAACGTCGCGATCTTTATCTTGATAAAGCAAAATGGACCATACGTAATTCGATAAAATAGTATAAAACGATAAAATTTCCTTGCAAAACGAGAGAAACTTTTCGGACGGCCTAATGCGTACGTCGTTATAATGTAATTCGTTTGGTCTCTTTAAAAGAGAAGAAAAAGGAAGAAAGGAAGTGACGTAGAAAAAAATTATAAACAAAATAATTTCGCTCACCGAGTAATCTTCCATTTTGTTTCTGTTCTCATTTTTTAATTCATCGACGAATCATGCTCGACGAACGAAGGTATTGCTTTTATGCAATTACGCAGCATTGCGTATGTACGTGTTATTTCTGTTAATTTACCGCCTGTTACCATTAATGTACGGAATTATATGAGAAGCTGTAACATACAATGTGTACGTTTACGTCGAATACCGTTGTAAAATTCCAGGTATTGCGATTTTCGTTGAAACGAGAGAAATACCGCACGAAGAAGTTTCAGATACTCTCCGCTCGTGGAATTACTTCAACTGCAGCCACTAAATTGTTTGAGAAATTTCGTATTTCTTCATTAGGGCTAGCTGTCCGCACGTTGCGCTCAAATGCTAGTTATTTCCACGATCGCTGTTTTACGATTCAATGAAATCCTGTAAATGTACGATGGGGCAAAAAGTGTAGCTTTCGAAACTAGAAAATACTGGAAACTTTGAAACACAGGCAATGGAATATCCGATGTTGAACTAAAAGGATCGGTTTTCGACTGAAAGATAACTGAACGTATTCGAAAGATGCCAGAACTTTCGGAAACGAGGCAATTCCAAATCTCCGTAAATCTTAATCGAAACAATAGAATCGAACAATAATCCTCGATCCGTACGAAGCAGCGTGCACAATCCCAGAATCTCAAAAACCGCATCTCCGTCGAATCATCGGGATTTCTGTACAATTTTCGCTATCGATAGATCATCGATCGTAGCTGGTAATCAAGACACTGCGATCGGTCGGCAAATAGGGTAACATTGTACATGCAGCTGTGTACCATCCAAAGGAAATCCACCACTGGATATTCAGTAATGAGCTTATTAATTAGATCCGTTTGATACGTAAGCGAGATTGCATTTGACGTGCAAGTTAATCTAGTAGGCCAATTTAGTGTATTTAGCGTTGCAACCGATTGAATTCGCCCGGAACAGAAAGATCATAAGCCCATTAACGCAACTCCGCTATCGAGTACCATCGTATCTTGTTATCAAGTTTCAATGATATTGCTGGGATTCAAGACTAACCTGTGCTCTACTATAGTTCACCGTCTGAATGGGGATGAAGCGTACCGGCTTATGAATTACATCATACGCCTGTTGAATAACACGTTGCTGGCTGTAAATCAAAAAGCACTTAAAACTTACGATAATTTTAGTATTGAAAGCTTTCGTATCACGATCCGCAGCAAGAGATACGAAATTTTAACGGTAATTTGAAATTTCACGGGAAAAATAACAGTAGGATCTTATTTATTAATTTACTTAAACTGGATTAAACAGGTGTTCGTTAAACAGGAAACGATACTTATTTAACGTGAACTAAATACAATAACGTGCTATAATTAAGACGACTAAATAGTTAATTTGCAACTCTCGTCACCACGGTTCCAACGCTCTCTCTCCCTCTCTCTCTCTCTCTCTCTCACGCGGACCACAGTCTGTCGACGACGCTAGTGTCACACACTCAAGAAGGTCATACGCTCAACAAGGTCGCACACTCAACAAGGTCACACGCTCAGATGGAGTAATAGGATAAGCTAAACATCCTGCATGCCACAGCTATCTAAACAATAACCAAATAGCAACGGAATAGTCGCCTCTGATATACACCAGACGACAACCCCTGCAGAGGGACTAAAACCTGAGTAAAAAATCCCACCCGAATTAGCGCTCGAGATCATTCTGTTGTGACACTTTGAACCGTCACTCAGTTGGATTCGCGTAATAAATTCCATTACCATATATAAAATTCAATTTCTTCACCTTATTTGTGAAACGTTCGAACTGCGACGCCAGGAGATCACCGGTGATCAGTCATTTCCGTGATTTCTTGTGTTTCCTACGTGACACTAGCAACACTCTCACGACGACGCAATTCGCACTCTCTGACTTCTCAACTCACACTGACTGTTTATTCGTCTTTCTCCCTTAGCATCCGTTTGTTTTGTTTCATAGCCCCACCACTATTCGATCGACGGATCGACGATACATTGATCGACCTATCGGCACTTAGGCTTTCTCGCGACATTGTTTATTGGTTCAGCCGATATCTCTTAGGCCTTTCGTCCACGATACTACTTTTTTTTTATTTTTATTTTATTTGGAAGTAGTTTACAATCAATTCTCATTGAGAATTGTAAGAAAATTATTCTGGCGTGGTACTATAACGTGAATAATAAATGATTATCGTATGTTTGATTCTAGCTGAATGTAATGTTTAAATCTAAAGGGGTAATGTCTTTTTAGCCTGCGGATCTGATCCGTCGTGTCAAGTAATTGAGTAACTAGTGGGTTTTGGCGATTGCTAATGTTGAAATGGTCACCGCTTCTAAGAAAACTCTACATCTGGTCTTTTTAGTTTTCTCAGGCACTGAACCCATCCACAGCGTATAGACGATAGACTGGGACGAAGGCAGACCATAGACAATCGACAGGCGACGTTGGCTTCGGGGTTTTCAGTTATAGGGTAACGCTGCTAGCTTGAGGATCGGGACCAGCTCAAATTATATTCCTACTTGTACTTTCACTTCTGTATTAAAATATATTTTCTACTTTACAATTTATCCACGCGTTCCTGCTCTGTTCATACATCTAATAACCTCAACAGTTTAATTCTTACGTTATGTCTGTTACCGAATTTGGATATTTCTTCTTTAACTGTAGGTATCACGATACTACATAACATTGGAACAAAAACAAGTAGAAAAATATTCAAAGGACAGTGTACTCGTTGTAATTAATTATTGGTGGCGTTCGTAGAAATTAGAATTTTCCATCAACGTTCCGAGAATTCTTTCCAATTTTTTCTTTTAGAAGTGTAAAAATCTTAGGATTGCACGTAAGCAATGCGGTTCGTCTACGTAGCGTGAAAAATTGATTTGAAGGATTGGTCGACTGTTCGAATTATATATAGTCTGTCGAATGTTAGAAAAATCGATGGTATCTGCTTCTTGGTGCACGTTTTACCTTTCGCCTTTCGGAAAGAAGGTTTGTCAATGCCAAATCGGATGGTACACAGACTGGATAGCTACGGATCGGTTTTCTCTCGTCATACGACGGCATCAAAATAACGTGACTTATTCCAATTCTAGACGTATTGTATGTATCGACGTCACGATTGTTGCTTAGGTGTCACATTCTCAAGTTGGAAAGTTAAGTTTCGCCGATCCTTTCGAGCCTGTAAGTGCGAAACTGTGTTCGTTTAATTTGGATTGCGAAGGCACGCGCGTTTAAAATTATTTTTTCCATGTTTCTCCTCGTTTCCTTAATGTATAAAACTGTTACACTAAAGACTTAATTCTATTAAAAGACCAACGTATAGCGCGAGCTTAATTATCCTGACTAGATTTTACAAAAGCCGAGAAAAACGAGCTTTATAATTTTCCTGATGTCGTCTTTCTTCTCATTCGTTAAGTTTTCAGATTTATCTCCTAAACAGACTCCGAAAGTTCAAGCAACAAATTTACAATTAAATTATTTCAGCTAAATGAAATTACCTCGTATTGAGTGTATTTCTCTCACGAATTAAGGCAAACAAATTGAGCAATTTCTACTACACCTGTATAAAACGCTAAAATAGTCGCTTAAACGTTCCAACTTCTCTTAAAGGTAACAAAACCACCTGACGCTCTGAATATCTGAAAACTACTTAAAAACTGAAAAATTCATGCGTAAAACGTCGTAGCCAAAGGAAATGGTATTATTGCCAAGAAAAATGTTCCATCGAACCAGCCAACGCTAATTTCATCAATCTGTTTACGAAACATATTCTTCGAGAGAAAACGAAGAAACTGGAAAATCAATTTCATTGTTAAAGCAGTGTACGATAGATTCGTGGAAAGTTCATCTTGGCGATACAAGTTGGCAAATATCTTCGCGAATCGAAGCTCGGCAAAGTTGACGAAAGGAATCGCGCGAATCGAACCAACGCCGTAGAACTAATTAAAACAGTTATAGCTGCACGCGACCATTCCATTGCGGTTGATATTCTTTCATTTCGCCCGCAGGTTTTCCTTCCAGGCTGGAGCAAGCTCCGAAATGGATAGCGAGACACGATCAACGACCACTGCCTCCATTTCAGCTGATCAATTTGCCAAACGTTCTGTCGATTATTTTCTCCTTCGACTTAATCGTCCGGACGAACGATCCTCTGTCGCTGGCGGCCAGTTTTTCCAACTTCTTTGTCGGCGCAAACTGTTTCCGTGTTGACCCCCGCTGTTTTATTATGCACGCGTTTCCCGTATCGCGTGATGTTTGAATTGACGCGAACGTTGGCGTGCCGATCTGTACGTCGCGGTTTAATTCGCCGAGGAAACAAAAAGAAACCGGTATATCGTAGATTACCGGCGTTCTAATTAATTCTGAATCCATTAGAATAATCAGAGAAAACTGAGCACTGTAAACGACACGCTATTATTGTAATCACTGTAATCGTGTGATTTTTCGTGAACATCGCAAGTCCGTGCTTGGCCGTTCTTTTCTTTCTTTATGGATCAATACCAGAGCTACCGTCCAAACGTCGAGTTCCAAATTCCGTTATTTTTCTATTTACGATCGTCAAGGACGTGTTGAATATTTTTGTCAAGACCAACGTGGACATTTTTTATTCCAATCAAAATATACCTCCCTATTTTCTTTTCACCATACTGCCGTAATTACAATTAATTACACGTTGTACATTTAGATAGAGATTAGAGAAACTGCTTGTTTTCGAGTTTAATTCATTCCTCTTTTTATAGCATTCTCCATACTATACATCTGTGATATCGACATTTTTAAATTATCGGTCGATGGAACGTTGAGAAACGTGGAGAAAACATTTATTTCAACTATAATTACCATCTGCCATTTCGTCTTAAAAAGGAGAACAGAGATTTATTATTACGATTATAAAAATGTGAAGCTCGTAAAAATTCGCAGTCTCGCGGTCGCAACTAATCAAGCGGTAGAATGGTGGAATAATTCGAACGCAAGCCTTTAATACCATTTATTTCACGATAGTCCACCGATCAAGCAAGAAAATGGAAATAAATTTGGCCGAAACGGCCAGACGTTAACAGTCACGAAAATGTCTCGTAACCTATCCGGAATTGCTCGGTTGGCGGTTGCAACGAATTGCGATTAAACCGAACATGGACAAATAGACTTAACACACTCGCTCCCACCCACGGCCAACGTATCGTATCCAACTTACGTTGGCTGGAATAGAGACGCATGTGAATAATTCCAATTCGAACAGGTCGACCGTGCATTTAAATATTGGATATTCAAATCAGCCATGCAAGTACCGTCGTGTCTACCAGGACGGAGAAAAATTTCTCTTCTTTTTATTCCTCTTTTGTTCTCTCTCCTGTCCCTTTTTTTCTTCTTCTTCTTCTTCTTCTTGTTTTGTTTTAATTCATCGCGAAAACGGTACACATCTGGAAGAAAACGGAAATTCGAAATTCTTGACTGAAAAATAGTTTTACATTTGCCTAAGATTCTTTGTTCCCTTCTTTCTCGTGGAAAATTTCGCCGAACCTTATCGTTTCATTCCCTTGACACGTATTTCCATTTTTCGTGCGTGTAAATATCGATGTGCACTTTTGATACACTGTTCATATTTAAGGAAAGAAATACACACGGACTATGCGGATTTTTGTTTTCGGTTTCGCGCTGTTTGTTGTTCCTGCAAGTAGTTTAAATATTTGCTCGTTGGTATTTTCCGAATACTGCGGCTGAGCATTGAGTATCTATCCGTACGTTTACGTTTTCTATCCTGGCTTTTGTTTTTTTCATTTCGTTGCGTCCTTAACTTCATGTATCTTACCTAAAATCCCTTTTCAACAATTTATATGTTTTATACAAAACACGTTATTTTTGCACCACATTGTCTTTCGAGATATAATTTTAATATGTCGATCTTTTGTGAAAACCGACCATTCGATTAAAGTAGATTACCAATAATACAAATTGCTGAAATATTTATACCAATTATTAACTCTGACATTGCTGAGTCGTTAAGAATTTCATTAATTATAACTATCGTAATTAAATCGTAATATATCAAAAGTATAACAATTGTAAACGGTAGCTTGTAATTGTTCGATAAAAAATTCGCAGTTTTGCGAAAGAAGCGACGCAAACCGTTTTCCACAATCGTCAGACGATCTTCGTTATTTGTAAACGATCGAAGCTTAGCCAATGAAACTGCAAAATGTCAATTGGAATTTAACTCGCAGTTGGTCGTTAATATTATCGCGATAAATGGTGGAAGACGGGAGTGTATTCTATATTTATGGCGAATATCACCGGAGAATTTGTCATAAAGGCGCGGAATAATAATTCACGGTTGCACGAAGGTACCAGTCGGAACTTGGGAAAAGTGACAGGAACGAGTATAAATATTTCAAGACGGTGTTACCAATTTAGCAGGCGCATTATCGCATATAACGAAAGCATTTGAAATGGATCGATAAGATATAACCCTTCTTGCATTTTCCTCGAACCAGGAAACTCGCTATGTCGCGACTTATGAATTTATGATACAGATATGATAGAGTCATTATTTACCATGTCGCGTCCTATCAATGTACTTCTTACCTTCTTATCCTATATTTCCTTGCTGTTATCCGCTTGATAAAATATTTTAAGCGACGTTTAAAGCTTGAGGGTAATTCTGATTGGCGGATAGGTGAAATCCGTATTAATAACACGGTTCTATTTATAAAGTTCAATCGAGAAGCGTTTTAAGAAAAAAAAGGACAAACTTTTGAATTTTGTTTTTAAAAGAAAGAAGAAAACCATTGAATTACAAAATTTTCTTCCATTTATATTTGACGAGTACAAAGAAAGAACGCGATAAGTAATATTTTCTGTTTTTCTATGTTTTACAGGGTGGAAAAATAATCAAAATCGATAGACATTTCATAGAACGCAATCTGATCACCATGGAAGCTAATTGAGATAGCTAATGGTCGGAAGATGGGACAGAAATTTATCAATTGCTAATTCTTGTTCATAATTTTCTTCCAATATTAAGAAGTAGCTATTGGGTTTTGTGCTTGGTAAATGTTTGACTTGAAGGGGAGAGAAGAAAGATATTTAGCAGATGGCATTCAAAGATTCCTGACATAGATCCTTTACATTAGTCGAGAATTGATTTTGAAAGTCGATTTTCACGCAAGTTGCAGCGTCTTTTCAAGTATCCTTGTGTGCCCAGAGTCTAATACAGATAGGAAAAATTATACCGCGCTTTTCACTGTTTACCTTCTTCCATCTTTTCTCGCAATAAAATCATATTCTATCTCATCTTCGACGATCATGCTATCTATTTCACTTAGAGTACTAGACGATAAGGTAGTTGAACAAAGGAAATTTATCCTCTGGAATGATATACCGTATTATAGAAGGTTCGAGTAAAAGTGAAATATTCGTTAGAAACTATTTACCACGTGGAACGCACGATACTTTTTCATCTCGCTTTTCCGGATCACCTGAATTCGCGTACATCGCAAGAAAGAATTTTAACAAGCGTTAAAACGCCTTCACGCTCATCGCGTTCATAAAAATTCGTCATAAAAAGAAAGTCTTCGATATGAAAACTGCGAATTCTATCTCCTTACGACAGATTCATCTTCTTAGATTGTTAGACTATTTTTAAATTTTTGGCGAAAGAAATCTTTCAGAGAATGCTTTAATATTAAAACTACGAATTCTAATCTTCTTCAATTATTCGCTCAAGATTTCTATCAACTGTTCGATAATATTCATATTAAACGTTAATATTTGAAATTAATAAGAGTTTCAAAGTCTCGACAGAGGAAACTGTTAGAATAACATTTATATTAAAACCACGAATTCTCTACTTTACTTGGATTACTCGCTCAAGGTTTCTACGTGTAACGCTCGCGTATAATTCCGCATAATTGCCATAAGAGACACGAAAAGAACTGCGATATTCAACGTGACTATCTAAAAAACCAACTATCTTGCCACGTAACATCCCCTTTGAAAGAGCTACTCAATCACCAACGTACAACCACATACGCAACCTCGTCAACGCGATATACGACACCATTAATCCCGTCCTTCGTACCACTATTCCCTTAAGCATTTCATATCATTATCAATTTATCTGCAGTCAGTACCTCCCGTTTCCCCCTGTTTCTTTACAGCGTCATCGTGTCCCATAACTTTTACAAGGAGTTTCCTTAAACTGCTAGTATCATGATTCGTATAACGTTGTACATCCAAAAGATTCTTAACGAAGGGCTGGGCGTATTTCAAAGCATCCTGCAAAAATATCTCTCTGTTTCTCTCTCTCTCTCTCTCTTTCTCTCTCTCTGGTCGACTCGTCTCGACGTTCGTAAAGCCAAATGCAGCTCGTTCTGATGAGCTCGTAAAGTACTTTTTATTCGTCGTTTACAATTGTAATAGGAAGAGCAAAGTATATAAACTTAACGCTATTACGTCTCGTGAATCATTTTTCTTCCGATTGCGTTTTTTTATCGCGTTTTCTCTATTAAACTTTCCCATGTCAAACTTCTGAAGTGCATGATTTCTAGTTTCAATTTTCCGCTAAAAGCTTTTCTTAACGCATTCAACCTTGTTTTGAAACTTCATTCGTACGAAAGAAACACTGGAACGTAAAATTTCGAAGACCTTGGCAAGATCCATAAAGTGGCTTAATAAAATAAGAGAAACAGGCTAGTAGTAGTGACACAATAACATTAAATAATATATGTAATAACATAAAGTAAGAGACACAGGAAATATTAAATGATACGTAGAACGATTACAATGTTCATTTAGTATCTCCATATGACGTTACCACTTAATGGCAAAATACGCAATCATTTAGTTTCAGTTCAATAGAATCTGATAAAAACGCTGCCCGTAATGGCAGAATTAATCCGACGATAAAGCTTGCGTTTAAGTTAATTTCAGTTAATTTCATGGCTTTGTACCAATTTATGCTACTTCGTTCTCCTAGTTACAACGTGCAGAATTTTCGAGAAAGCGACTGTAGAAGAGAATGAAATTCCTAAGTTGGTAAATTTTATTCTTGGCATTTTTTGAGCTCAGAAGGACCATAACTTGACCCGGGACGTTTCTATGGCTGATACAAGCCATTCTATATGAAATCTTTATATGGCACTCGCCTGTTTGCCGGCCACTCAACGAATCCTGGACTTATCTATGGAATAGTGACAATATACTCGCCGCATAGGCAACCGTAAAAAAGAACCGAGGCGGCGAACAAGCTCGTAATACTCACGCCGCTGGCGACCTTTCGATAAAATCAGTCCACCCCTCTGGGTTGACGGTCATTTTGCGTACCTTTCGTTTTTCCCCTACTGGCATTTCGTGAAGCGAAAAGAGCGTCGAGCTGACATCCCTCGGTTCCACCCCTTCACCATCGCGTCGCGTCGTCGTTTTTCTAGGCGCGTCACGACGAGAATACTATCGTACAATTTGATTTCTAGATTTTCTCCAATTCTCCCTTGAAAACCATTCTTTCGATTTGACGTAAGAAACGATTTCAATAACATCCAACAACGAAAACTAACTCGCGTAACGAACGTTTGTAAGCTAGAAAATTGTCGTTTGTCGATTTATCGATATCTTTAAGCTGCAGCTTTAACACTTTGACTGTCGCGCCGAGATCACGTGTTTCGCCGAGGACGCCACGGGAGTATTCTTATTATAAATAAATATTTATTTATTATTATATATTTTTTATTATTTGGAATATTTGGAATATTTTTTATTATTATATAAAGCTGTAAAGATATAGGAGGAATACGGAAATACTAATAGTTTACTTTATTTAGCACACAACAGTTATACATATGTCTTACCCTTTGAAGACCTTGGAAACCTACTCGCACGCACGCTTCTTGTCAACCGACTCTTCCAGATGCTTCCAACGACTGCCAATCGTCTTTTGTCCCAACTAAGTCCTGGACGTCCTCTGACGCTTACACACACATTCACATGTACAGTGTAAATGTATCATCTTCCTAAGAAAAGCATATAATGGCAAAATAATAATAAATTGACGATCTAAGGCAACGTTCTTCCTCGATGGACCGTTTATCTCATTGGTGGTCACTGGTGATCACCGTGGCACCTTGCTAACAGTCGATAGCGACATATTGTAACGAGGCTTCGTTTATTTCAACAAACTATTCGCATTCGTCGTTTCGTCGTAAGCAAAACGTGCAGAATATATCGTTGAAACGTGTAGAAGATATTAGTAAACGGTATTTGCATATTCTATATATAATAGCAAGGTATGTTTACACTTCTAACTTCAATTAAATGATTATAAAGCAGCATTTACGATTATTCTCCAAGGTGTGTTTATAATAACATTCGTAGATTACCCCTCAAAGATATGGACGCACACACAGTGCACCGTTAGATGCAAGATTTGTTCTCATTTTTTTCTTAGTGATGTTCCAATAAAAATGTTTAATTGCTCAATTTTTATTTCAAAGTCTCTTTGTTTCACCATCTTCTTCATCTGTTTTACGAGACGCTGTGCACGCACATACTTCCACACACTTATACTCATATATGCGTGTCACTACTACGCGGCTAATCGAGTGTAGGACACAAAATTACACATATCACAATAATATCTATATCTTCGCGGATAGTGTGCAAAACGAAGAGAACCGGTGAAGAAACGCAGACCTGCAGCTAATGAGAAACCAGTGTGTCAGCCGGTAACTGCAAAATGTAAATGTCTCGTCCAGCGTTGTGAAAACGTAAAGCTTCCGGGGAACGAAAATAGCGCGGCAAGTGTTCGATTTATTCGGAAATTTTCCATTGTAAAGTCAAAGCAACTGGGATCACCTTGTTTCTGTCAGCGATGACGTAGGGTAAATAGCTTTGGAAGCAGCGAGACGCGCATGTATAGACGCGATCACCACGCAAGGACGTCCTCCAGCATCTTCTCGCGTAGCTAGGATACAAGTCTCGATGAATTAAAAATAAGCTTGGAAAAGTTTAGGCCGCTCCAAGTTCCGTAAGCCTCTGGCTATATCCCAGTTCTGCAGCCCCGACCATACACACCCAGGAGGATTACCGTTGCAGCAATTCCACCAATACTTTGCTGGGAATGCCACGTAACGCCAGGTTAAAATCGTTCCGATCGAACGCGCGATAGTCTGGCTATTAGCTGCAATTTTGCCAATTCATGCCGCCACGATCAACCCACGATATATGCTCGGCAATAATATCGAGCTTGTGCAAGGGTTGTTTTCTTGCGAGGGTTTCTCTTCTTTCTGTCAGTTAAACGAAATTTACAGCGTTGTTCAAAAGTCTTTGAAAACTGGCGATGGAGATTACGTATAGTTTGATAGTTTCTCGAATTTCTGTTTCCATTTGTATTGGACATTCTGGCTATCGGCAACGAAATTAATCAAATTCGCTTTCGATCAATTTGAAGATTTCGTTGATATTCGGTTCGTCGAGAGAGAAATTTTCTGTCACAGTTTTTTTTATCGCAAATACAAGCGGCGTAAATAATCGACGAAGGATCAGGACGAACAAAGATCAAAATTAATTTTTCATATTGTTCATGTGGTTGTCAGGTTTTTCTAATTCTTAATATTATGTTGTCCGAAAAGTTTCTTTCGTTTTATAAATAGACGCACAATGTTTTTTGTTTTATATTAGTTTATTGAATTATGCACGAACATAATAATTGTTGTTCATTTATTATCACCTTATGAAACGAAAGAAACTTTTCGAACGACCTAATACACATACAGTTAATTATTGGCTTCTGAATGACTCGTTTGAGTATTAACAAAATGTAATTGTTTATTTGTTCTATTTTCGATGTTTAATATGGAACGGGAATGTTAACGAAGAACCAATTAACCGATTGAAGAATTTTTGGAGAGAAGCTAAAGATGAACGAGTCGAATGTAATTATGGAAAATTAATTAATCGAAGAATTTTCGATTTAAACAGAATTATACTTGATGTTTCGAATGAATCTGAGCTACGTTGATGGATATCGATTTATAAAAATAATTATGAGTAAGAGATTGTCAATATCGAAATTATAAAAATTGTACAATACTGCAATTATTGCAATTTATATTCCAACGTATTATAAAACAAACGAATGAACGTAGTCTTTATTTATTGATATCCAGAAACATTTCCATATTGTCATAAAATGTCACAAAATTGTGTACATAAAAGAAGACAGGTCTTGACCACATTTTATATTCATCGAAAATACAACAGCGCATTACCGTTAAAAGTAAATGTTCGAAAGCATACAACCGTAAAATGGCTTGAAAATTTACGTTTTGACATGCACTGAATTATTCTCCATTGGATGATCGACGTGGAAAGCAATTTTTTGGACATTTTATTGTCCAAAAAATTACAACACCATTATGTATACATTTTGAGGGAGACTTGGAAATTTTACAAATATCCATCGAATGATTACTGTTGTGGTCGTAAATATAGAAGTATAAAAGCAAGGACAATCCTTGATTACCCAGTTGTGTTATATCTGGCTTATGACCTGTGTTTCCACGAATTTTACATCCGGTTTTACTCATATTTTACGAGGATATTTCAACGGACCATATCTAAAGCCCCGTCACCGATAGAAATGACACCCATGGACTGAAGCGTGAGTAAAACGTTATTTATACTGACCGTGAAATATTACAAGACCGTAATTACGATGATTTGCCATGTAAAATAAAAGAAAAGAAAAGAAAATAAAATGATAGAAAATAACAGAAAATACGCGGAGATAGCCGATTATTCTTCCAACTTTTGAATCGTTTATTGTTTGGAAGATATTCCAAATATTTACACGTTGGTATTTTTCCCATGCTATGTAACAACTAAGCACGAATAAATAACGCACATATTTACTCGTTTACATTTGCACATATTTTTATTCCGCAATTTTATTTGTGTTCCATCCTATTCGTTTTCCGCTTAAAGGCTGGCTCAATGCACATAATTCAGTCAAGTAGGAACCAAAGACGAATTTACGCCGTTCTCTCTGGCGGATTACCGAGGATGAAAACGAGGTTTTTCCGATGAATCAACCGCAATGGTCATTGACAATGAAACAGCGTAAACTCGGTTTCACTTGCTACCTTATCAAACTATTTTTATTTCCTTTTTTTTTATTTCATTTGTACTTTACAATTTGTCCAGCTGGACATAGCCGAACTATTGACCGTGTATGAACGAGCCTTTCCACAATTTATGCAGATAGTATCTTTGCTTTTATTACCAGCTTCGTTTAAGATAACATTTCTTATCGATCTTCCATACGAAGGAACGATCGAATCATAAAATCACTAACAATTAAACGAGTGTATCCGTAGAACATTCATAATGACGATACTCTTACGATCGAAATATTTTCACGTGCAAAAATAACTCGCGATTTAATTTACTCGTCTCTGGTCGTCTCCGATACAGTCGGATAAGGGCGCACGGTATCATCGTTAACATCGCTCCGACTCCCCTTTGTCTTCTCTCTCTCCCTCTGCCTCGCTCCCTCTCTCTCTCTCTTCTCGCTCGAACAACCATGTAGCTAGGTACCGATAAGGCATTCTGATGGATGATTCGATGCGACTCGGGGCGACTTTTTACGAGACACACAAGGAGCTAAGTACCGGCGGGTAATGGTCCCTCTCTTACGCCGCGTACACAACTTGCAAGGCAGTTCTCGGCAGCTGGTTTAATGACGCGATTCACGCGATGCGAAGTCAGACCCTTGCAACACCACCTTATTGTTCGGTGTGCACCTACAAATGACCCGATAGTAACAGGCGCGCGCCACTCTCATTAAAGTCACGTGACCGCTTGTCACATCTTATTAAGTGGCAGGAAATTTGATTTCGGGCCCCGATACTGGCGTGGTTCTAGTTAAATGTGATGTATTACTTCATCAGTCACATTATAGACCACAACAACTGTCGGTTAACGGCATGCGTGGCACGGCCGACGCCGTGCGGCGTCCGCGGGAAATGGCATCATCGACAAATCATCAACGATCGTGGGGACACGCGTCCAGCGCAAAAATCCTGTACAAGAGAACGCGTTGCGTTCGGCGACTAGTCGGTGGTTAGCGACCAAATGGACAATTTTGACGGGCCTTTTCTCGATGAAACGGTCTGTTGATTTGACAGAGTTCGGTGACGTTTGAGTGGTACACGCGAGTTCGAAAAAGCTAGGCAAATTGTTGGCTTGGCGGATTTTGAATACGCTCTTTTAGCCGCGAGGAGCCTCGAAATATCGCCAGTTGGCAATCACTCGATGCGTTTGCGGCTAACGATTGCAATTGCAATTATGCAACGCAATATTTCGCTTGTTGGAAATATTAAAAGCGAAAGGAGATTTTAGTTTATAGGAATGACGTTTCGTATTCAATTTTTCTATGGTAAATGCTCCTACTTTCGTGTACCTTTCATGAGCCACAGTCTCATTTTCCTAATTTTATCCGCAAATATTAAAAAACGTAGTGCACATCCAATGACGCAACGACAAAATATTCGTGTGAAACGATGCTGCCCTATAATCACGTAATTATTTACTTAACATCGAATCAGTGGTATTTGTTAAAATTTCGACGCTCCGTAGCAAGTAATATATTATAAAATGATCAATCGTATCGTTGATTTCGATAACAGCATCGAAACATGACAGTTAGATAAAATTATCGATTGTTCGTGTCTTTATCTGGAAATTTTAAATTCGCAAATAATTACGTAAAAGACGAAACCTCAGCAACAACGTACCAATTAACACGTAAATTTCGACGGCGGATAATTTTTCATCTATACTGACAACGTTTGTTATTCATTATTCATTAATTGAAGATCCTTTTGTTCCTGTACGATCGTTTCTCTACAATTCTGGTTAATCAAAAATTCGGTAATACACAATTGTATAACTGTTTCACTGTATTCAAATAATAACTGTTTCATTGTATTCAAATAATAACTATTTCAATTGTATTCAATATCGTATTGACGATACCGCATTGATAATATAATACCGTGTATTGATAAAGACTTCATTCCACGAACATTTCGTTGCTCAAAGCTAAATTCCATACGTACAATACTATCTGAACTATACAAACGCATATGACGATAAATTTCTATTTGTAAAATAATCAGCTTAAAATAATGAAATTTTTGTTACACGTATTAATATACTGCACGTAATGCAAAATTGATCGTACAATGTAAATTGTAGGATAAAAGAATTAATGGATCGAAAGAATATAAAACAGAAAGTGTCCTTGTGAAACGAAAGAAACTTTTCGGACAACCTAATAATACTTAGACGTAAGAAGACAATGTACAGATTGTAACGCGCAAAACGCGTGGCTAAATTTCCTCCTCATATTGGCAAAAATATCCATCTAAATGTGACGGCGAATTGTCATGAAATTTGTTCTTCTTCTATCGTTTTTATCGATCGTTATCAACATTACCCGTGGAAAAATGAACAGTACAATCGTCCAGGAAGATTCGCGAAACTTGTTTCGAAAAAGCATTTGAAAACGGCAGTGTCGTTAAACGTATCTCGCCCCGTATACCATAGGGTACGCGATAAAACAAAACTTAAAACAATGGCGCCGAATTTACGAAGCCCGGTCTATGTTTGCAACGATCCACTTGTCAACTTCGCAACTTCTAGCTGCTTTATCTGGCAATTATTCAACAACTGCGAGGCGAGAAACCGGTACGGGAGAAAGTTGACGGGAGAAGAGAAGAGAAAAAAAATGATAGTTTGCAGTTGAGGCGTAAAAACACGGTGCAATGTTACCAGATACAAGGAGATTTCCTTAAGAGTGCGGAAATAATAACGGTGGCCAAGTACAATACGAAGTACGATAGGAAGTACAACGGCAAAGTACGACGTGACGGTGTAAAATCTCTTAGAGACTGTAATTTTTATTTAACAGCACTTCGCGTTCTTTCTCTCTTGCTATTCCACCGGTGAAAACTTGTTCGTTATCGTGTGAAAGCGCAACGGAACATTAAGGGGATTGTTTCGCCCTCTGCTCTCGTCCCATCCGTTTCCACGAAACTTTTATTCACTGACAAAGGGCTTCTTCTTAGTGCGCCGCAAGTTCCGTCAAGTTTAAACCTCGATCGGTATTTATGTTGTCAGTTTATGAGATCGAAACCCTGGAATTAAATAACCGGAATCGATTACTCGCCGAATGGCTGTCGATACTCGGAAATAAGTTTCTGATTTGGAAAGCAAAGCATCGACAGGAAAGCAACAGGATCGAGTTCCTTCTCCAATATTAATATTATACTCGTAAAGACAAAGAGTGTGTTTGGACGTGAAAAATTTCGCTTTAAGGTCGCTTTAAGATCGCCTTAAATCTTTTCTTTGTTTTATATGGCGAATTGCGCGTTTCAAATTTTACGATTAAATGCCTCTTGCAATTACAGTACGCGTTATCCGATAGAATAATCTTCTCTGGAAGGCTTGCAGTATTTTGCGAAATGTTTTGTACTAGCTGCCCGTCCGCGATTTCAGCTACACTGCATTTGTTTTTGTAACAATTTATATTTATTAGCTAGCCTCTGTTCGATACGCTCTTTAGGAATCCAATTTCGGAAAATACTCAAACGCGTGTCTATCTATTGAGTTGGCAACTAAGTGATTGCGGATTTTATCATTAGGTTGTAATGAGAAAATCCGTAATCACTTAGTTGCCAACCCAATATTTCTATCGAGTTCGTGTTTCGCCGAATCTCACGTTCTCGACATTAGCAGCTGGTGGAATATGGCTAAAACGATTATAGATATATCTTCCACAAAAATATTAGCAAGATTCAGATGTGGAAACGATACCAAAGCAAGGGAATACTGGAAAGAAGAGGGAGAAAGAAGATGCAGGCTGTGTAAAAGGAAAGAAGAAGACCCGAGACACGTAATAGAGGAGTGCGAAATAACGGGAGGGTCACAGGACTGGAGAACGAAACTGATAGATTTGAAAACAATAATGGAGAAGAGAAGGCCGATACAAGACGGGGAGGAACTACAATAAGGAAGCATAGCAAGGAGGCAGAAGCCCAAAAGTCGCCATAGTTTTAGAGACAGAACATATAATGGAGTGCAATATAATAGAGTGGATAAGAGGGCAGGTAGATATATAATAAAAGCGAGATAGACAAGGAAAAGAGTTTGGATAGATATAAAGGAGGCGATAATAAGGTGATAACGCCATAAGACTGATAGAATGTAAAAAGCGTAATAGATAGCATAAACGAGATGTAAAACCGAAAGCTCGTCCAAAGCACGGACTAAGTAATAATAATAATAATAATAATATATTTTCCACAAGAATAAAGTACACTAATCGTCTGCGTTTTACGTTCTTACTTCTTGTAAATAAATATATGTTCCACGAGATTTAAGAGATGCGATAGCATTTTAATTAATCGAATGTAGCTCGCATGCGACAACTATAACGAAATGTACGTGTTTGTCTAGTTACTTCCGCGTTTCATTTAGTTACACTGTTAAAATATGCATTGTAAGGGTCGATTACTATCTGGGTTGCCAAGATTCCTTAAGTGGTCCCTCGAACGCCACACAACTCCCTGTCGTACAATATTCAGAGCAACGATCAAGCCTGCGATCATAAGGGACCGTGTTGTGGCTTGAACAACACCTATGGTGTTTCCCCAAGAATTCGGTAACAGTGTTCAACAGTTAAACAACATGCAATTGCGATACTATGTCTACGACATATTGCTTTCAGCAAAGCTTTACGAATTAGGTCGATTATACTCTCGTAGAGCATCAGATAAACCGATATTTCTAAACTACTGACAATTAAACGTAATATCGATACTCGGTTTTTAAGTAAATTAGGTTGAAGATAAATTTAACACAGTTTCAATCAGGTTGCGAAATTCTAGCTTTTTAACATTATTTTGTATTCCATGCTTCTTGGAATAAAAATTATTATAATAACAAGCGAAGAATAATATTAAATGCCACAAATAACGTTCGTTTATATCGTTAAATTGATAAGCGACGAATGTTCCATCATAAATTTCTCTTTTTGCAATTTCGTAATTCTATTCGTCAAATAAGACGATCATGTAATTACACAGTTGGTTGAAATTTACTCGTGACGTTTTATTTACTTCAATGTCAAAATTTTGTCACCTGTGCAAGGGTGTTTCCTAGTATCGGTAACTCGTAACCTGTGACTTAATGCGATTAACGAGCTGGAAATTCATTTGTTTCGACGTTTACGTTCCTAGTTCTCTGTATATGAAACAAATAATATTTCTCACATACTTCAAACATCTCGTTTCTCATTTTTATTAAAACGTGATACTGTTTCGCCGTTTCCAAGCATTGCGTGACCATCCATTTTTTAGTTAAACTGTCCAGTAATTTAACAGCGAAGTCATGCGAAAGACGTTTCAACCCGGCCAACTATCGTTCACATTTACGAAATTAACAAGAAAAAATTACCCGGAGAAAGACTTTTCTCGTCCAAATTTCTTTAGTTTCGCCACAAACAGCCGCTCGTTGTCCCGCTTTCAAGCAGGACTTTCCTTTTATCGAATAAAGTTGGCCATTTTGTTTCCGCCGGCAGTCTCGAGTCCGACCAGTTGCTCACAATACACTTCCGTTCGAGCGATTGTCCGATAGAATTCCAGTGACTTGAAGCGTATTGCTCTTTGCATGCGGCGCCAAACATTCGAGCGCGACAGCCCCCTTCTTCTTCTTCTTTCTCTCTTCCATCGCAAATCTGATTATTCGATCGAAAGTGAAGCATCGGCTTTTAACGCGGTTCCCCTGGGGCCACGAAAGCTCGCTTCAAAGAAGCTTCGTCTTCGGGGTTTCTACTTCGTTTTGTCGCGTCTCTTGCTCGCAACGAGCGGAAATTATATCTTTATCAACGTAACGCCAAGTCGATAGAACCGCATAGGGAATAAGAACGTTTCCTTTCCGTGCTATGATCTCTGCGACGTACAAGAACCAGAAGTCTTATCGTATTTATTAAATGATTTAAATCTACTTTCTTATTGTTCGATGCGATTCCAATTCTACTTTCGCCTATCTTCTTTCGACAATTATTAGGTTGCCCGAAAAGTTTCTCTCGTTTTATAAGATGATAATAGATGTACAACAATTTCTCTTTTATATTATTTTATTCAATTACGTATCATCCATTTCGCTATATTTCTATTATTATAATTGTGCATAATTCGATAAACTAATACGAAATAAAAAACATTGTGCGTCCATTTATAAAACGAAAGAAACTTTTCGGACAACCTAATATTAGTTTAGGTAATAGCAGTGGTAAGAAAAGATGATAAAAATAATTCTTTCGTAGGTCTTTAGTGGTTTTCGTTGAATGTTGAATCGTGTAACAAGTTTATTCGCGTTTGTTTAAAATACTATCATTTTTATTTATTTTATTTTTATTACATGTATATTATTCTTCTATCGCCCTTTGCAAGTAGATCGAGTAATTGATTTACCCCACCGTTTCAAAGTTTCTGTGCTTTTCTAAAAATTCCGCGGTCAATATTTTTGCATTCTTGAAACTATCGAACATGAACACGATGGTGATGAAGAAATTCCCGAATGTTGCAACAAGTACCGGCATTCCAATACTTCCGAGATTCCAATTTTGAAAAATATATGTGAGAAATATAAATCTCCTTATCCGAACTGCTTGAAATTCTCTGGTTTCGCTCGAGAACGAAAAGAGAAGCACCAAGTCGTTTAATGTCCGACAGCGTTTTAAGATTCTCCGCGTTACGATCGAACAATACCATCGACAAAATACGCGAGAACCTACGAACAGAGCCGAATGATCGACCCACATAAATATATAGCCAGTTTTCGTGGACGTAGCACTTGTTGTCGCGTTGAAATCCCAGTTTCCCGATAGCTGTTGTGAATGTCAATTGAAAAAAACGAAGGAAAAAAGAGAAGGATAGTAGAGCAGGAAGAAAAGAGAGGGAGACAGGGGGAGTGGGAATAAAACGAGGAAACTAAATAAATAGGGGAAATCATGTTAGCTCAGGGTTAGTTGCACCGATGTTAACGAAGCATCGGAAACATTTCACCGATTCGAATTCACTGAATCCTTTTTTCTCCCCGGTACGTTCAAATGCATCGCGTAAAGGAAATTGAAGCGCAAACTAAGTTCGACTGCGAGCAGATTTTTCGCGTTCGACTCGCCCGAAAAATCGGTGATCGTAGTCGTACGAAGGAAATAAGTCTTTTCGCCGTCTCTCTCTCTCTCTCTCTCTCTCTCTTTCGCTCTTTCTTTCGAGTAACGTATAAAATATAAAAATTATTTCGATCACGTTGCTGCCTATCGTGCGATACATCTTATAAAATTAAGAAAAATATAACGTTGTATTAGGTCGTCCGAGAAGTTTCTTTCGTTTTATGAGGAAATAATGGATGCACAATGTTTCTTGTTCCATATTAGTTTATCGAATTATGCACGAACATAATAATAGAAATATAATGAAATGGATGATACGTAATTCAATAAAATAATATAAAAGAGACATTGTTGTTCATTTATTATCATCTTATAAAACGAAAGAAACATTTCGGACAAACTAATAATCGTCGAAAGGAGATAGGCGAAAGTAGAATTGGAATCGCATCGAACAATAGGAAAGTAGATTTAAATCATTTAATAAATACGATAAGACTTCTGGTTTTTCGTTTTACATTATTTTATCGAATCACGTATGATCCATTTTGTTTTATCAAGATAAAAGTCACAACGTTCGACAGATTAGGTTTCATGTTTGTATAAAGATGCGTCGTTGTAAAAGACGTGTCTGTATAAGAAAGACACTTTCCAGGCGACCTAATAAATCTGACATTTTAAGAAATTATAAATCTTCTTAATTAAAAATATGATATAAATCGATGGAAGATTACAAATAGATATCTTCTAACTTTCACTACAGTATATGGGAATATTAATATTTCCACAGAGTTTAGAATAAATAAATGTAACAACGACACTGATATAACATCCGTAATGAATCTTATTTCAGAGAAGATCCGGTAGAAGAGGAATTGCACATTCTTTTATATAGTTTTGATAGAAATAGAAGCTTTTAATGAATTAAAATCTAACGTATTCGTTAATTTGTATTCTTCGGTCTCGTGTCGCTAGTTTTTTTCTTTTTTTTTTAGTGAGTGGCACCGACAAAGCAATATTAATAAACCGCAGGAAATCTTATTAACCAGCTAATGATTCCTATCTCATTAACGGGTCATCGGCGTTGTGTTGCTTCTTTTTATGGCCGTTTTACATTTCATAAAATGCGTTAAATGGGTCAGTTTTAATAAAATACCAAAGACATATTGTGTATCTCTTTTTGTTCCGTATAAACGTACTTTATCAAACTGCACTGAATAACGGGATTTTAATGAAACGTAGGAAATTTATCTGGCGGTTGGCATGCGGGAATTAAATTTTAATGAGATGTAATAATATTCCGCGACTCTATACCACGTGGAATTATAACCTCGTGAAATTGTACAAAGCGAAAACGAGAAAGAAAATCCGTGAAACGCGTCCGTGGCGGAGGACTTTGGGGAGGGGCAAAGGGTAATTAATATCTGAAGATTATTTTAAGGTAATTACTTTTACAAAAACCAACATTAATATCACGAGAATAAGATCCAAGTTACCGGTACTAATATTTGATATTTGAGAACCGTGTTCCGACCATATGAATATTAACCCTTCCTCTATATTCCTCGTTGCATATATCGCGAAGCAAAATGGAGTAAAACAGTTTTGTCGAAAATCTCGTAAATAAGGGGTATCTTTAAAACTCTCATGGTGTAACATTCCCGTTTAAATCACGTAACATGAAATATTATATCAGGAGAGAGCCGTGTAGCAGCCACCTACGTACGGTACAGACCGAAATCAGTTCTGGCTTTTTTCACCAGATATTACCACTTGTTTATTTGAATAAACAAACGAATATAACAATTCTGTGTAACACATCTCGAAGCCATATCGTTTATTCCATTATTTTTCACTGTTGTCACACGTTGATATTTCCAGCGTTAAAAGTTGTTCTCCACAGCCGACAACAGGGTCGATCAAAATATCAAGCGGACCGCGTGTGACGTATCTCTACACGGTGCAACTTATCCAACTCTGGGACTCGTTTTATCGTTTTCTTCGTAATTACCAAGTTGTTGGACGTTAAGAAGAACAAGCGCAACAGAACGAGCACAAAACGTTGGCCGAAGTTTTACCCAAACGGTTAACATCACGGCGCGCAGGTATTTCGCAAAAAATCTAGAGAATTTCGCAACTATTCGCTAGCCGATAATATCGATTCCGGTGTATCGTTTAAGAGGATTCGAATTTATTTACTGCAAATTGGAAGGCTGCGTCGACGTTGCGTACGAGCGTTCTTTCAGCGTGGAAGACGGTCTGACAGCGTACGAGGGCAATACCACCGGGCGAAACCGCCGTTCCACTGTGTTTTCCGCGTGTCACAGCCACCAAACCGAAGAAACCGAGTGGAAATTTCGGCCGATTTACGATCACGCGAAACTTTCCACCGGAACAATTTACATTTAGGGTGGATCCTGTCGCGCGTACATCGGATAGTTTGTATTGCACGACGAAAATTATGGCACTCGGTATTTTTCACCGTTTCGATGCAACTTTTATCGGAATACCATAGTCACTTACATTTATTGGCAGCTACAGATTTCGCAATGTGTACTACAAAAGACCAGAAATGTCTAGCTTGCGTGAAGAACGTTTCTCAAGGCTGTTTCATTCCCTGCGTCGATTTGACGTAAAAGCAACGTCGTACGCCTTGTACGATGCTTCGTCGTTTCTTGCGATGTATTTATTAATGAAGCCTCTGAGAAACCCAATTGATCGGCTCCACTCTTTCTTAATCTCTTCATTTCATTGCCTACGTTAATCTACAAATAATTAAAAAAATGTACAAATGTTGGTGTTTGTAAGTTGTAGCCTGAGTCGGTCCTGTCTTTATATTAGGTTGATAATGTTTTTTGTTTTATATTATTTTGTCGAATTACGTACATTTTGTTCTGTCGAGATAAACACCGCGACATTTCACACACTTGTTCTCACGTTTGTACGAAGGTGCATTGTTGTAAAAAACACGTTTGCGAAAGAAAGACACTTCGTACGAACGCAGAAAATGGAACGAACGTATTTCACAATCTAATATTTATTACCATTGCCTACCCCAATTAATATCAAATTAACAATTTACCTCGTTATCGTAGAAAACGATCAAACAGTAAAACTGCGTTCTACCTTTTTTATTGCTATTTAATTTGTACTTTTCAACTTGTCCAGCTGAACATTTGGTAAATTTTTCTAACTTAGTTGCTAAACAGCGTGTGGATTGCTACCCCCAGCGGGATACCATCTACTTTATCAAACGCGTACAAAATTTACAAAGTACAAGGAGTTAACATTCCTCTAATTTTCGTTGGAAACAAATACATGTAAAATCATCCGTATGCAACGAAAAATCCAATTTTACGCCGCAATCCTAGACAGAAAAATATTTTCTTACGTTTGACACTTGACGCATCCAGCGGGTCACTGTATTTTCCAGCAGCGGCATCTCTCCACCAGCGCACTGCCGTACTTTCGAAACTTATCGTAATTTCACAAGCGTCCAGAGTTCCTCTCGCCGTAACGTCACTTTCGTTTCGTTGCGCGCTACAAACTGACAATTTCGTAAAGACGTTCGATGCGTAGAATTTGGCATTTCGAATCTCTAACAATCCCAGCTAACTAAGCCGACAGACGTAGAGCCCATGAAACGTTTAAAGATGCACAACCATTCGCCGGGAGATTATCGTCGTAAGTAAGTTCTGGCCGAGGTCGAAATAATGCATCAGACAAAAGCAGTTCGGCTGGCCGGTGTGACGTGATACAGCGAGGAATATTTGAATTTTTTATAGACGCGTTTCTTTCGTGAATTTCAGTTCCCGAACGGTTGGTCCCGGCGGTATATCAGCCGTTTTCTACATAAATTTTACACTCGTGAAATGATACTGTAAATATTTCTCGTGCGGTAATATCGTCGAGATGGAAGTTTAAATATTAAGTCTGATCCCGTGGAACACGAGTGACGGTACGGTACAGCTTTGTCGTCTGCCATGTGAAACGTACTTCTATCTGATCTCGTATCACGACACTAAAACTTCCGAACAAGAAAGTCCATCTGTCGCGAGCTTATCTAGACACGACCGTTTCGCGGGGATAAATCAAAGTGGGCCGAGCTGAGCGGATGATAATTCTATAAATTTTCCTTGTTTCGCGGCAAATGTATTAGTTAGACAACGAGTTTCTTCGATATGGCTGTATACGTAACGCTGTAATTTTCTTTCTTTCTCGCGAATGCATTTCTTGCGCAATAATCTAGTAACCTACGCGATCGGTAGCGTTAAGGGGTTGTTCTGAATTAGAATGTTCTAAAACAGCGTCTTTTTGCGATTTTTTTTAGAAAGGAAAGAAAGAAACGAAGTTATTGAATTTTCAGGTATGGTTTTATATATATTTAACGAATACAAAAAACTTTTTTTAAAGTAAAAAAAAAATTATAACAGATTTCTAGCCTATTTCATGGGCTGCAGTTTTCAATCGACGGGAAAGTAACTAAAAAAAAGGCAGAAAATAGGGTGAAATGAAAAATTTTGGCGGGTTTAAATTCTATGAAAAGAAAAAATAAACTTTAAGGTGAGACAACAATTATTTAAGTAAACTTTTTGACGAACCTTTAGTTCGAGAAGAAAAATATATAATAATTTAATCCTTTTTTTGGATTTTTGTTTCGGTCAAGAATTACGAGGTGGATCTTTCCAGCCGATTGAAAACTGCAGCCCATGAAATGGGCTTAGAAATCTGTTATAATTTTTTTTCTACTTCAAACAAAATTTTTTTGTATTCGCTAAATATATATAAAACCATACCTCAAAATTCAATAACTTTGTTTCTTTCTTTCCTTTCTAAAAAAATCGCAAAAAGACGCTGTTTTAGAACATTCTAATTCAGGACACCCCCTTAATTTGAAATCAAACTGCAGTGGTTCAACAAATCTAATACGACGATATAAAAGATTCTTTCTTTTCCCTTAAATTAAGAGTTAAATTATCGTAAATCCGATTATACCGTTTCGTCACGAAGCAACGATGCACGATAAACGAATCTGTCAAAAGTGAAATTGATCAGAACGAATTCCGCGTTTTGCAAATTTCTCGATTTCGCTAGCGGATAATTAGCGGCATAATTAGCGTTCGACCTCCGCAAGGAAACAAATCAAGCGTCTTTGCATTGGGTTGTCCGAAAAGTGTCTTTCCTTCGCAAACGTGTTTTTTACAACAGTACAAACGTGAAAGCAAGTGTGTGAAATGTCGCGGTGTTTAGCTCAACAGAACAAAATCGATCGTACGTAATTCGACAAAATAATACAAAACAAAAACCTTGTGCGTCTATTATTTTCTCATAAAACGAAAGAAGCTTTTCGGACAACCTGATACAAACTGTAGGTTATAAACATTTGTTTTATAATTTAAGAACGTTACGTTAAGAATAGGGTAATCTAGTGACGTGTGGTACTTGGTTTCGTTTGTTTTATTACCAGCCTTCTTACCGTTGTGCCATTGAATTTATCGATACCGACAGCTTGTCAAATTTCAATGATCCGATCGTCACATTATCGTTTCTCTATCGATCGAACAGGCACCAGCTAACATTTTGTTGAACAAATAGCGTTCAGGATATATAGAATTCCGCTGTATTTCTTTCCAACAAGTTCGTCCATTTGTCAACCTTTAACGTACAAGTTCGCCACCCTTTGACTGGAAGTTTACCTTTGAGAAAACGCCTTCTTTGCAATTTCTTACATAACGAGATTGATAGCGTTGCGAGTTTGACGAAAAGATATGCTCGTTACAAGTTCTGCAATTTTTGTAGCAGCAAACGTAGACTTTAACAATTAAATTCGCCCCGAGTTCCTCACTTCCTTACGAAATAAATTTTGTAAATTTGAGAGAAGAGCGACGCGTCGACATCGCGCCATATAAGAAGCACTATGGTACCGTCTTGTCCTACGTCGCAAGGTCACGCTTTAACGTTAATTTCTTCTTTACGGAAAATAACTTGACAAAATCGAAACGAAACATTACAGCTGCTAAATCGATCTTTCGAAAAATGATAAAACTGAAGCAACGATTTCAGTTGAATTGATAAAAGTCGATGGAAGACTGTCGGATTTCATGAGTTTGTCAGCGCGTTTATAGGAAACACAAACTCCAAAGCTGAAAGACTTAACAATTTTTCCCAGATATTCTATTTTCGTATCTAGTTCAATGGCACGTCTGCTAGAGAAACGAATCGACTTGCCGTTGAAATCCTAAGAGGGAAGAGTATAGTTAAAGCTTCTTCTCCGATGACTTACAGAGATTCGATTGACAGTCGTTTAAAAGCTTCCATTTTCTTTGTTACATTTTTGTGTTCGCAACTATCTGTTTCTGTCTGTCCATACCTTCTTCCATCGATTTATTTGTCCTCCTTTCTTTGCATCTTAATCGGCAAGCTGTCTTGTCTATTTACTAAATTGATCGTCGTGTATTTGCCTGATTTATCGGATCTATAAAAGTGCCGTTTATTTATCTCGGAACACTTTCAATTTGTCTTTTCTCATTACGGGATATTGTAGCAAATTCTTCAAGATAATAGAAAAAAAAGAAAATGTTTCTAGTCGAACAGCTGAATAATTCAGAATTAGATATCTTACGAAAATAGACGCGATATTTTTATGCTAATGAACACGATCGACGAAACAGCACTCGCTTTTATCGTAACTCATTATTGTAACAAGTGTTATACTTTACACTTTACTTTATGCGAGTTTGTGTCGTTCTTTACGCGAGAATAATCGTAAAATCTTTTATTTTTT
Source organism: Bombus pyrosoma (assembly GCF_014825855.1). Lineage (NCBI taxonomy): Eukaryota > Metazoa > Arthropoda > Insecta > Hymenoptera > Apidae > Bombus > Bombus pyrosoma. The sequence continues at coordinate 2,732,312 of NC_057780.1, read as the reverse complement.
ATTTGCAAAGAATTTACATTTCCCACTTGTGTCGTTCTTCTACTAAATCAACAATATCATAGCTATCGCGTCGTCACACTAACCACGTTTAGCCTCCAGCCGCACGTCGCGTAACGTGAATGAGATAAATCGAAATCTCCAGTCACTTTTTCCATCTGCATACACGTTCGCCCTGAATTCCATCTAGAATTTCAAAAGATCCTGTTCGAGAAAATAATATACCTTCTATGGAAAAAGAACAGAATACGCACAAGCGAGAAAAGAGAGAAAAAAAAAAGGAACGAAAAACGAAAAAAGAGAATCAAGCTTGCCGTACAATGCTTCAAAAGAACAAGCCTCCAAGAGCCACGCGCAGATCCTCACAAAACCCAGCAGTTGCTGTGTATAATCAAAGTGTTGAAATCTCGTGGCGCGCACGTCGATACGCACAAAGTATAAAGTTGGAAAACGAAGAAAAAAGAGAGGGAAATAGACGGTGGGCGAGAGAAAGGGTAGAGGAGAGACGCAGCCTGTCAGAGGAGAACGTACACGTTGGAGCGTACGTTCGTTTGTAACGCGATGCTAACAAGACGACTTCTTCTTCTTTGACGTGAACGCGCGAGAAATATTCGAAACGCGCGCGCTCCCGGGACGAAAGTTGTAACGAGCAAGAGGAAACTTTCATAATTCTTCTTTAATGATTTCTTAAGAAAGTTTCTGTCAAAAGGGCCGGGGGTTTTATGGCAGGAAGAGGGGAATAGTTGGGCTTGCAGAGGTGGAAGATGAAATTATGCAAGGCGAGACGAAGAAGGGAAGAGAGAGGATCAAAAATATTTTGTAGCCGGAAGCGGTACGACGAGAGAGGGCGTTGGTCGTTTCATTAAAGCCGCCGTTTGTTAAACTGTTAATCACTCTTAAATTGTTTACGCCGTCCACGGGCTGGCGGAGGTGGCCAATTAGATCCTCCAGGTCCCACCGTCTATGCAAGAAAACTTAAGTGAATTACGTACGAGAATTGCGAGATAATTAGTAGCGGTTCAACAAGTTTTATCTAATTAAAGGCTTATCGAAGTTACCTGCAGGCAAGACGCGGCGGTTTTCAGTCGCGCACGCGCCTTCAAAGTCAATTGGAATGTTAGCATAAATGACTATTACGATTTTCGCGCGCGAATTCAATTCTCGTTTGTCGGTTTCGCGCGTTTCTTCGTTTCCTTGCTACGGACGCTAGAGATTATTTTGCAGCACACTGTACGTCATACAGCGTCGAACAAATTGCAACTACGATTAGAATACCTTATTTTCTCGTACTATTGGATTGCTACATTTACAGAACGAAGTTTTTAAAAAAAATCGCACGCGCGCTGTAGCAGATTTGCGGAATGGAACACCAAACGATCATGGAAAGGAAAAACGCAATTCGCGTTGCGTTGTGTCGTGTTGTGACGATGAAAAGAAAAGCACAAATTACAGCGTCAATGGAATTATACACGGAGCAAGCTCGTCACTGGCTCAAGATCCCGATTTTTAAGTTGCCGATTAGATTACGCGTTAAAAATGGAGAAGATAGATTATAGGTTAGAAACATTTTTAATTTTTCAGCGCTCTAATTGTCGTTGCACATGCGTGTAAATAAAATAGAAGTGAAATAAACATCGTTTGGTACTTTTCAGCGAGTAGTCCTTTCAGATACTTTTTAGTCCTTTTAAAAAAAAAAATCTTCTATTTCCTTTCAATCTCTCTTCTCCTTTCGATGTTTCTCCCATTTCTTCATTTCCTGTTGAAGGTAAAGGAGAGGAAAAAATAATCGTGCGTTTCTTGGGATTAATCGAAGCAAGCCAGCGTGCGTTGGAAATTGAAGTAACCTGGAAACCTTCAACTTTGTTAAAGCAGAGAAAGTCGGTGAATTTTTAATATTGTAAAGCTCGAGAGGAAATTTGCCTGAGAAGTTAACGTGTCTGAGAGTTTTCAATAAGGCAGAAATCAGTAGGGCGTCTATTTTCAAAGCAAATATCGTTGGAAATTCGTTTTTCTTTTTTTTTTATTAAATACAATCAGATTATAATCGTCCGACTTTATTCGTAGTCGAATGCGGTCGTTAATATCAATTTACCAAATGTCAAGCTGGACAAATTGTAAAGTATAAATTAAAAGATAAAAAAAAATCGATATCAAAGAAATTTGTTTTCCTCTTTTTCAGATTTATGTAAAAACTTCGTATCGGTCGTTTAATATTAATTTACGAATTGTCACTTTGCCGCTGCCGTGACCGTACGGCCGCTGCACCACGTGCGGTACAACATTTTCGTTTTATTTTTGCTTAATTCAATCCGTGCTCACAGTTTCACTCGTTTAACGTCAACCGTTTCGAATCGTGCCACGTTTTCGTCGTTCAGCGGCAACATTTAAATCTCCTGCATTACCAAAATGGAAATACAACAAAGGTTTCGTTTGTTATTCAAATAGTTAGCTGTAACGAAGCTTATCTTCTGCTCGGAAAGTGTATCGCTATTGACAAAAGAGAAATAAAGAGAAGAAGAACAGACATTTTTTTCATAGGAATATCCTGTTCTTCTTTTCACAGCGTTTGCTTTCGAATTTAGGAAAGTTATAACTAAATAAAAAAATTTCTTCCGGTTGTAATAAGCTGTAGAATTTTAGAAAATGTTCCAACGGCATCGCGTACTCTGCATATATGAAATGGATAAGAATATGGAACTAGTTGTCGAAACTTTGGCGAAACTTTTCGTAAAGATATACCGAAAGCACACCGCAAAGCATACCAAGCGCAGACTTGCCCAACAAAATTCTCAATACCCTTCTATGGTTTCCAGCAAAAACTTCGCTAACCATTGCGCATCGAAACTGATAGAATTCGCGAAAACTTTGTCAAACGATATCAAAAATGGCCAAACGGTAATACCTGTTTCGTAGTTACTTTCATTGCATTCTCCAAAGGCATCAAGTTACGAAAAGACAAACAGAGCAGACAGCTATATAATTTTCTGATAAGACGGTCTTCTATAGTCACGAAGTGGCAACATTATTGTTGAAAAACATGTTACATAGATAGAGGAAAGAGGAAAAAGTATCGAACAAAAGTATCGAACGAAGGCACAGGTATTTATTTTTAGCAAACTTTTATTTATTACAACTAATAAGAGTAAGAAGATTCGGTTTTGTAATTTTCATTATCCGATATACGCACAGAATTTTGATAATCTTTTCATCTTTTTAAATTCTCTTTCGCGCAAAAGCGTTCCATATATCGCGTTGCTAGAACACAAGCTGTTGCCTCTGTAGAGTGCAAAAGAATGACGATGACATTTATATCTCTTTCATGCAAACTCTTCTACACACACGAAAGGTAATTTAGACCAAAAACAACGCGTATCAGTCGTGATTTCGTGCGACATTTTCCTCGTGATATAAATTCGATTCGCATCTAACAATGGCGCGCTGGTCCTTTTAATGACGCCAACGACGCGACGCCGGTTCACCAGTAAATTTCGGTGACCGGTAAACGAACCAACGAGCGTGGTTGCGAACTTCCAACGAATCGAGAAACGTATGAAATCGACCGAGTGTTCGTGATCGCAAAATATTTCGCGACCGATTAGATCGCGTTCGATCGGTGAATTATGTAATTAAACGGCCAAAGATAAAAAGCTGTTTGCGTTTCGCGATGTTCCATTGACAGGGGACGAAGGAAATTCCGTTGAAGGTTGAAGAAACAAACGCAGGCTTTAGCAATCGAACAGCATCGTTGATAAACAGTTTCGTATCTTCGTCGTGAAATTTTACGACGTTCGAAGCTCTTTTACGTTTTCTTTTTTTTTTTTTTTTTAAGAGTGTTAAAGATTGTTACTTTTAAAGTTAAATTTTAGATTTACATATCTAATACTTTGTAAATAGGTCAGATATTTAGATTTACGTTTCTTCTTCTTTTATAATGAAATTCCGATACGTGTGTTTTTTACCCTCTTTAAATTGTTCAAAGTAATTACGCACGATCTGACACGTGTTACAAATATCGTTTATTTTTATTATTTAATTTGTACTTTACAACTTGTCCGGCTGGACATTTGGTAAATTTGTCTAACTTAATTGCTAAATAACACGTGGATGGCTACCCCCAGCGGGATATCATCTTCGAGCTTGACTATTTTATTTCTTTAGTGAGGTCAATGGGGTGTTTTCTTTTTAGTACAAATATCGTGTCAAAGTATATCAAGTTTCAAACTCAGCCTTCAATCTCCATTCTCTTTCCAAGGAAATACGAATATATTTAACGTTTTATGTTTTCTTCTTTCTTTTATTTTTTTTTTAAAGTATCAAAGATTGTTACTTTTAAAGAAGATTTACATATCTAACCATGGATCTAATACTTTGTAAATAGGTCAGATATTTAGATTCACGTTTCTTCTTCTTTTATAAAGAAATTCCGATATGTGTGTTGTTTACGTTCTTTAAATTGTTCCAAGGAAATACGAAAATATTTAACGTGTTATGTTTTTTACCTTTTTTTTTTTTGTTTCTTTAAAGAGTATCAAAGATTGTTACTTTTAAAGAAGATTTACATATCTAACCATGGATCTAATACTTTATACATAGATCAGATATTTAGATTTACGTTTCTTCTTCTTTTATAAAGAAATTCCGATGTATTTTTTACGTTCTTTAAATTGTTCCAGGGAAATACGAAAATATTTAACGTTCCATGAAATTTGTCCCTAAAACCTCGAGTCTTCCCGCCTGTTAAAACAAGAGCGGCATTTAGATATATAAATATATATAAATATTTGCCGTAAGAGAATTAATATTACATCGATAGTACGTTAATTCGACGGCATAATAATGGAAGAAAAATTACCTAAAACGAAAGCTTAACGTTAACTCGATAAAATCCTACTAAACCATGCGAACGTGGAAATATAAATGATACCGTTGGCTACGAATAAAGTAAAGAAGAATAATGTATCGTATACTAATAAATCACGGTGTTAACAACATTCGTACGAGAATAAATTCGCATTTCAGCCGACTTCATATTTCATTCGAGCCGAATTAACAGCGTTCTCGACGGCTGGAATTATAAAACCACGTTTCTCGTATAAATTACGAGGTGTCGGTCGGTTTATTCGTTGGCTCTCCTATTATTCGATAAGACTTCATCTTGATCGGTCCACGTAATCAAGACGGTTACACACGGGCTATAAACTCGTGATAGTGGACGCGTTAACTGTCGCGTAATTTTCTCTTGAAGAACGATTCCATCGCGTGCCACTAGCGAGGCATAATGCACAGCGTACAACTTTATAAAATTTCCAGAGGGGACGGTCAGGTCGACTGCAATTTTTCATGCACCCCTTTAATGATTGGTAACCGATACAAGCGCGAAAAAGAAATTCTTGCGGTGTGTACAAGGAAACGTGCGGTTCTACCTTCCGCCGTCGTTCCATACAAAATAAAGTCCCTCGAGCTTTATTGGAGAAAATAAAGCGTTCGTAATTTAAAATCTCGTGTCAAGATTATTTTTAACCTGGTCGTTGAATATTTATTACGATGGTCGCTCTTGTATAGAACGCGATTTTCCTTCCAACTTTCCAGATCGATTATTTCTATTAAATCTTTCGTTGTAAATTAGAAGAAACTTTTCCTACGGTTTTCAACGCGTTTACCGTGCTTTTAATAATAACAATTACCAAACAGTCAATATACGAACACTCGAGGGGTGAAGTAAAATAGAATAAAATAAGACTATAATTTCTGAATAAAATGTAGTCACGGAAAGTCACGGAAAGATGGAATTCGATACGTTCGTCGACTGTTTGCTATTTTATAACATTTTTTATACCACGCGTATGCGATTCCGCCTGATTGCAAATAGAGTATAACGCGTAACCGAATTCGCAGTGTTGAGAATCGTATTTCGCGGAGTCGAAACGAGGTCGCAATAACGCATTCAATTTTCATCGCAGAAAATTGTCGCCAACACGTGAAATTGAATATGAACGCGACGAATTATCTATATACGTATTACTACACCCGTACAGAATATCGATTGGGATAATTTTATTATCAGAGTATAATGACGCTCTAATAACGAGATATAGAAACGCGTAGAAATAGAAAGAAACGGAATTTCTGTAAATTGCTGGCGGAATTATACGGATTGGCGAGACTCGATTGCATTAAAAGGACGACAAGTGGCAAAGACGAAACTCGATTAAGGCTAAAATTGAACTTTATGGGAGAAAATTTAGCGATGCTAATTCCACAATGGGCGGAACGCATGCCTCGAAACGCATTCTAACGACGAGTGATTAAAGACATGTTACTCCGAATTATACCTTAAGAGTGCAGTCGACGAGAAAACGTCTTTGTCATACACTCTTGATAAAGCGCGCTACTTTACAGCGTGATGGAATAGAGTTCTGGAGCTGTAATTTGACAAGATCAATTTTCAACGGTGAGCTGAATAGCAGGGGAAAAGTCAAAGATAAAAGTTAACAACGAAACTAACTGTAACCGCACTACGTAAACGGAAATAAAGTTTCGTAAAAGAACGAAGTAAAGGTTGTCGGATATAACGAAATTATTGGAATAATTGGACGATGTAAACAATTCTCACGATTCTTACGCACGTGATCAAGATTTTATGGTACGTAAACGATTCGTTTGGGATTTAAATGAATGAATTCTGTCTTTAAGGATTATGCTTTTCGTCGTTACTTGCTCCTCGGAAAAATCAGAAAAACAGAACCGTCTGTCATCGAATTATCAAAAGTTGAGAACTCGTGAAATCCTCGAGAACAAAGATTCGATCGCTGGACAACTTCTGCTAGATCCTTCGTCGCTTCCGACAAATCGTTTGGTGAAACGATCGTAAAATCAATAAAATCGAACGGTCGAAGAAATCGACGTGATTGTCATTCAAAAGCGTTCAAATTTGTTAGCAGCCTACGTGGAATGATTTCGTAGGGAAACCGCGATTTCGGTGGAAATTTTATTGTTATTTATGTTCGTCGTGCCAATCGAGGAGCTCGTTTAAGTTCGACCTACGTTCGGAGGAATTCTTGGAAACAACTCGTCGAGATTTGTCGCTCGTTGAGATTTTTCGCTCGTCGCGGACCCTCGAAACTCTCGTTCCGTCGTCCCTTCCCGTCGAGATTCGCGAAATCTTCGATTTGTTTAAAGTTCCCGCCGTAAAGTTTCAAGTTCTTGCACTCGTCGCATCCTCATCAACCTTCTTTCCGCGCGACACTCGACCATGTTTTATCGTAGAATGTACACTACGTTTCGCCAAAGGTCGTCCCGAACTTGTAAAAATAATGAACTTGAAAATGAAATATTTTGATCTTTTCTAAGTTTATGAAATATCTTCGAGAAGGAAACAAAATACCATATATACGCTGCTTGCTGCTATACTTAGCCACTTAGCCATTTCCATGCATCGTCTGACGCCGTTAAATCGTCAGCATCAACGAGATTCTCTCAATCCCCCTGGAACAAAGACGATCCCAGCGTAGAATCGCCCATTTCGCAGAATTAACTGAAACGCGACTCGAGACACTCGTACACCGTCTTGCCAACCTGTCTGGAGCGCCCTTAAAAATCGTTCGCTAAACATCTGTCACACGCTCAGAAGTAATAGCGTAGACAAAGTATCCTGCATGCCACAGCCATCGAAACAATAACCAGATATTAACTTTTTAATTAATTAAATAGCCGCGTCTGATATACAACCGACGATAAACCCTGCAGAGAGACGAAAATCTCGGTATAAGAATCCTTCCAAACTAGCACTCAACACCTTTTGTTATATCGGATTGGCAACTAAGTGACTGCGGATTTTGCCATTAGGTGGTATTGACAAAATCCGCAATCACTTAGTTGCCAACCCAATATCACTCTGAGCCGTCACTCTGTTGTATTCGTACAATAAATTTTACTGTCATATTTAAAGTTCAATTCTTTACCTTATTTGTGAAACGTTCGAACTGCGACGCGAGGAGATCACCGGTGATCTGTCAATTTCCTGATTTCTTGTGTCTCCTACTACGTGACACTACATCCTATTTCGCGATTTCCACAGTGCGTCTTACGAGCAGTTACGTCCAGTGAACAGTCGGTACATTTTTATATATCAGCCCCGCCAGTTAATTTAACCCTTAACGCTGCAAGTGTACCTTTCAAGCACCACCGATGTGCGGTGCTCTACTCCAAGTTGTCTTTTATTATTTAATTTGTACTTTACAATTTGTGCAGCTGGACATTTGGTAAATACTAGTCCAAGTGTGCCCCTATTATAACGTACTCAATTATAATTGATATAAATATTGTAATCAAAATTATATTACTTCTGAGACGAATAAAGATTGTTTTCAATAACTTCGATATTATTATTTGCACGTCATTGTAGCATTTAAAATCCGACGCTTAAAAACTTGCAAGTCGAAGTATGATGAGAATAAGTTGCAGTCGCTGGTCGATATTCACAATCAAAAGTCAGAGCGTTAAGGGTTAATCATTCGTGTCGATTGACGAAAGCTCATTGTTCGGAATTTTGAGTTGGGTAGGCCCATTCGCTTCTTTCGGAAATTCCGAATTACGTTGCTCTCCGAGCTGTAAACCTAATGACTTCGAGGTCAAGTAAAAAACCTCGGGAAAGGACCAGCCGGAAAGGCACGATGGACAGACGAAACCCAACGACTGGTAGGGAGAAGGAGCAACGTAGAAGGACAGTTCATCAACAGACATCGTATCGCACGGGTGAAATACTTCACTCCCAACAAGATCTTACCACCGCCGTGGATAACATCACACTTTACTTTTATACAACAAGAGTAAATACAGTGCTGGATTACTCCGACACTCGATCTATTAAACCTCCTCCACCTTGAACGTTAAGTCATCGCGATGTACGCGATATCGACCGATCGGTTTGACCTGACCGGTTGCTCTTTGGTCGATAATTCGCAGCGCTCATATTCGAAGAATATCTTGTCCACGTTTGACGAACGAGATCTAAGCTACCGTTAGATTTTTATCCATTTGTACGAGATTTAAAGACGTACAATTTTCTATGCATTTGAGTGAAATTTAAAGACGCAAGATTTTTGTTGAAGTGATCACCACTTCTAAGAAAACTCCACATCTGGTCTTTTTAGTTTTCTCGAGCACTGAAGCGATCGACAGCGTATAGACAAAAGACTGGGACGAAGGCAGACCATAAACAGTAGACGGACGACGTTGTCTTCGGGGTTTTTCAGTTATAGGCTAACACGCTCAAATTACATTGCTAATTATATTTCTACTTATATTCTGTATTAAAATATATTTTTCCTACCTTACAATTTGTCCACGCGTCTCTCTCTTTTTACATCTAATAACCTCAACAATTTTGAACCGCCAAACGAACACCAAACCCTCGCCGTGTATCAGTAACACACGAGTTTCGCGTAATTTAATTCGTTGTATCCTTGTCGGGGCGAAATTTCGACGGGCCGTGGTAGATCCTTTGAAGGGCGACGAAAAAATTCATTTCGACCGTATCGTCACGGGGGTCGCCGCCCCCGTTTGCTTTATTTAATTTTACACGGGCAATTTGCAGAGTGGATACTGCATAGCACGAATTAGCCGCCATGTTTCTCGTCCCGGTTTACCGGATTCGCGTCGCGACGCCATTATTTTAATTAAGACTTGCCAATTACATTTCGTTACCGTATCTCCAATCGCTGTTCCCTCGTTCTCGATTCCGCTCTATTATTTTCCAACGAAACCAACTAAACGTTGTGTCAAACAATTTCTCCTATTTTCTTACTATTTTTCCTTTTTCTTTTTGTTACGAAGCAAAGAAATTTATTTAGCAAGAGTCGTACAGCTAATCCATTACGATGAAATTAAACGAAATTGAGGCCTCTCGTCGTCCGGCGATCCGTCAAGTTACGAGCTATTTTTCTTCTTTTTTTATTTAATTTATATTTATTTACAATTTATCCAGCTGGACATTTGGTCAATTTTTCTAACTTGATTGCTAAATAACATGTGGATGGCTACCCCCAGCGGGATACCATCTTCGAGAAGCTACGAGCTGTAGCTCGTAGAATTCTATTATATAAATGTTGAGATTATTAGATGTATAAAGAGAGACGCGTGGATAAATTGTAAGGTAGAAAAATATATTTTAAATACAGAAGTGAAAAGTACAAGTATGAAATAATAATTTGAAGTGGTGCAGATCCGCACGCTAGCAGCGTTACCCTATAACCGAAAACCCCGAAGCCAACGTCGCCTGTCGACTGTTTATGGTCCGCCTTCGTCCCAGTCTTTTGTCTATACCCTGTCGATGACTTCAGTGCTCGAGAAAACTAAAAAGACCGGATGTAGAGTTTTCTTAGAAGTGGTGACCACTTCAACAATAAAAGATTTCTACAATTTTATAAGTTGCAAGCAACAGCGCGTAAATTAAAAGCATCAAACGCAACAACGGACTGTCCCACGATCCATAAAACGTACTTGTGCAACTATCATGTAAAATTGTATATTTGATATTGAGCATATCTGAGATATACTTGTGTAACGCGTGTTAATTTCATTTTGCGAGAAATCTCTGGTGATGTTCAATGAATTAAAGGTGTATCGGTACTTTGTAACTGATAACAGGTGGTTCACACGTTTCTAGACTGTCAAAACAACAATAATTTAACAAATTAACAATTTAACAAATATATACGATCGGATTAGAAAAAAGAGAACCAAATATATGAACAGGAGTTTTCTTAATGAATTAACCTAAATAGACGCGAGGAAACATATCTATCTTGAATTAGTTATTTTATTTTTTTAATTCAATTTTTTTTTTTTTTTTTTGACATTTACTAGAAATCTATGGTATCTATTCGACGTATTATTTCACGCGAATTACAAGAATAGGCGCGATAAAAAGTGTTATTTATTTGTCTGTTGGCGAATATCGTGCACTGTCTCGAAGAGAAATTAGAAGCTTTAGACACGGCTTTTGACCATAATACATGCAATGCATATAGTAGCGGAATTAACATCGTTACACCTTGCATACGAAACAGGCAATGCCATATTAGGTAAGCCACAAGCGCCAATGCGCCATGGGATGCAGCTCGGCCATTTTCCGAAAAACTATTCCACGCCGAAGAAATTCATTTATAGTTTCGTTTAATTTTCAAATATCCCAGCGTGCATATCACATCGTATCGAAATCTAAAGAAAATATCCCGCTAATCGAAAGTAAAATATTATTAAGAAAAATGGCGCGTGCGAATTTTTATAATTTACAAATATAAAAAAGAAAAAAACGAGAAAGAAAAGAGGATCGTTTAATATCGACGTTTATACAAATGTATGCATACAGACTCATTTTTAATATCGTTTCATTTGTTACTGACATCCGTGCGAGATATCTGCAAACGAATAGTGTGCATCGATTAACAAACGGCGCGATAAATATAATTTCATTTTATTTGGATTTACATAAATTAAAGTGACCCAACTGCCGTATATCGCCCCGCTGCAGATTTAATCGTTTAAACGTGTTTTCACATAATTTCAAGCAGAAATATATAACTGAAAAATGAAACAATTACTATTGCAAATTTAACGATTATCTCGCGGAGACAATCGAGGCCATTACTTTGACGAACTAAATAGAAACAAAGTGGGAAAGATACTAAGGAAAGACATGGACAAATTATAGGATTCGGCTGCTTCTATTTTCACCATTGGCATCGTTGAAACGCGTTTAAGCGATGTATTTTTCGTAGCCACGTTTCGCTGCAAATATTCTTTGTGGAATATAACGGAACCTACAGACGGTCGATATGGAATTTTAAATGTTCCAATTTCGAAGCGCATCGTTCTTTTCCTTCTCCTCGTCTTGTTATTCTTATTGCCATATCGAACGATAAATATGCGGATCGGATTTGAGTGAAATTCCCGAGGAGAATAGTACGTGAGTTTGAAGCAGTCGGCGAAGGAAAATGAAAGTGGTACCCGTTTGGTACGTGTCGCGACAAGAATGAATATTTAAATTCCAGTTTTAGTCGGACGAAGTGGCGGCTCGCTTCCTGAATCGATAAACGCGACATTGTGCGCGCACAATGAGAAACTTTCCCCTTGAAATTTCCGGACTCTGTCGGAGACATCGAGCGACGGTTTTTAATCTAAAGAACATGCTGGCAAACGACAATTTATGATCATTATACGCTTTGAAATCACGAATTAATTATCGATTAAAGCTAAATTCGATATTATATCGAAATTACGTTTAACGTTTACCAAAATTTTATCAAATTATCATACCTGTCAGAGAAAGAAGACTAAAAAGAGAACACACCATTGACCTCGCTGAGGAAATATAACAGTCAAACTCGAAGATGGTTAGCAATTAAGTTGGAAAAATTTACCAAATGTCCAGCTGGACAAATTCTAAAGTACAAATTAAATAATAGAAAAGAAAAAAAAAAAAGGAAAATTATGATACACCCGTAAACTTTCGTAATACTCGCTTTCGTGTATTTTTAGAAAGTTTCACACTTTGCAAACTTTGAATTTTATCGTGTAACACGTCGAACGTCTCTTTATGAGAAACGTTTGCCTCCTATTTATAAGATTTATTAAATTTGTCACTCGCAGGTGACACGCCTCGAACGTTGCCGTTCAAACGAAATTTCGCTTGAAAAATGCCGTGATTCTTTGAAGAAACGGCCGAAGAAGAAGCGGCAAAGCATAGGGGAATCTGTAAAAATTTAATTAATGACGTCCGTTGCCGCGGTTGAATCGCAACGTCTAGTCGTTAGCCGGGCTGCCGTGATTATTTTCACACAGAACTTGTATAATTGCTTAATTATCGGTGATTAGTACGTTTAAAAGGTTGTTCATTAGTAAGGAGCTTTGGCATGATTTCAACTCGCCGTAAAATTAAAACTAACCCGAAAGAAACATCCGCGCGGCGTCTCCCCCTCAAAGGTTAAAGCGATTAAAAAATATAATGGCTTAAGTTCATCAGGTTTTTCGTACTTTTATCAACCGAGTGGAAAGTAAAGGGGCGGTGGCCTCTTTTTAATTGAAACATCCTTATTAAGTTAATGAGGAATTACATAAATTGAGGAGACGTACCAAGGATATTTCCACTGGAAACGCGATTTCCTTTTTTAAAAGAATTAGTTATATCGATCGCGACGATTCTACATCCCTTTGAAAGAGAGAAGGGCTCCGCTATTACTTTACCAGCCCCACGCAAAGACACTTGATAATGAGAAAATTCAATTACTATTAATACGCTTGTTTCTCTTTGCAACGTAATTCGTAAAGCAACTCTCGTCGTAGCCGCGACACTTACGGTCTTTTATAAGCGATACTTACCTCGTTGAATTCTAAAATCTCGTTAAATGTGTCCTTAATAAAAGTACAAGCAAAGAACGGCAATACATCCAAACCAGTTGGCTGCTGAAGCGAGCAAAAATCTCATAGAAAGAAGATTAAAAAGAAAACACCTCATTGACCTCGTTAGAGAAATAAAATAGTCAAACTCGAAGATGGTATCCAGGGCTGGGGGTAACCATCCACGTGTTATTTAGCAATTAAGTTAGACAAATTTACCGAATGTCCGGCTGGACAAATTCTAAAGTACAAATTAAATAATAGAAAAAAAGTCCTTTTCTGTCGTTGCATCCATGCTACAGTGTCAAAACGATCGCTTCTCTATAATCGCTAAATTATTTTTCCTAAGAGAGACATTGTATCTTCCTCAAAATTAATGATATCCACCTACATTTTTCTAACATTTTATATTTCTTTGAAATATGCAAATATAAAGATTCGAGAATTCTATATAAATCTATTATCCTACGGTAAAATACACAGAGTTCGTTCAAAATACCGTCACCTTTTACCTTCCTCTTGGAGAAAGTGAGAAAACGAAATAAACCAGTTAGTTCGATATTACCCAACATTTCCTATAAAACTATTAGGTTGTCCGAAAAGTTTCTTTCGTTTTATGAGCAAATACTATTATTTAGACGCGCAATGTTTTTTCTTCTGTATTAGTTTATTGGATTATGCACGAACATAATAATAGAAATAGAACGAAATACTTAATTCGATAAAATAATATAAAACAGAAATTGTTGTTCATCTATCATCATCTTACGAAACGAAAGAAACTTTTCGGACAACCTAATATTATCACGTACGGATTATATCTGACTTGAAGCTCCAAACGTGTTCCGAAGGAATCACTCGAGACGATTGCAGATTCGAAAGCAAGCTATTTCAAGGGAAAACTGCAAAGATACAAAGGAAAGACGCAAATGTAGAAAGGAACAACTGTGACATTTTCCAAGCTCGTTGGAAAAATCGGCCAACGTGACGGTACATGTTAAACGTTCAGCCGATATCCAGCAACTTGGGGGCGCAAAGCGTTACGAAACGGAGGTTATTTTCAAGGCGAATCAGTCGTTGGCTGGTAGCGCAAACCGAGCGAAGCATATTCCAGGAAATCTGACGTTCACCCGGCACCAGGATCGTTGCGATCGAGTCGTCGTGGGTAGCGCGCGCGTACGCGCCAGATAAGCAGCGGAAAAGTAGAGAACAAGAGTACAAAAAGTAGAGAAAAAGGAACGAGATACAAGATAGTCTCTCTATTCTAAGATGGTAATATTATTCATACGATCGAAATTTTCATACGATACGGCGGAGCGTCAGTGAAACAAAGAAGTCGATGAAGGACGCGTGATGGTGGTAGGGGCTTGAGAAAGGAGAGGAAATTTGGCCCGGATACAACGAGGAATAAAGCAGGCAGGGCAAGAAGAAAGAGTGGAATGGATCCGGTAAGAAATGAAATCTATAAAGTCACGACGGTGACGCAACGTCAGGGCTGGATACGTAGCAACGGAGATAGTCTAATAGCAATGTCAGGGATAGGGAAATGGGGAATAAAGGAAGCAAAGAAATACGAGCGGTGACGGCCGATCGATACCTTATATAGGTCGTCGAACAGCAGGCGAAACGCGAGGTCACCGTTCACTGGGGAAAGAGTATGTATGTGGAAAAGAGAGATAGATAGAGAGAGAGAGAGAGAGGGAGAAAGAGGAAGGCGCAGGGAATCGTCGTCTAGCTGCCTGATCGGAATGCCTTTTCGTATCTTGCCGCAGTTCGATGTGTGTATATGAATCGAATGATTCGTCCTTACGATGAATGCTGGATCGAACGAATACGTGAAAAAGGGGAAGCAAGGGAGCTGCAAATGGATCGGTCTCAAAGATCTTGCAGAGCTACGTTTAGGGATGGGTCATGGACGGCGTAGTTTATAGAAGGAGACGTGGATGGGTGTAAATGAGGAGAATCGACGATTAGGCGTTTATTTATGACGCTATTTTAAAATTGCACGTTTCCTTTCCCTCTTTTCAGCTGAACGGCAATTGCATTGATTGAGAATGTCACTTGTAATACACGCTGGTTACGAGAAGTACTTACATTATTGTACTTGTTAGGGTATTTACATATTAATTAATTTGGATGCAAGTGTTGTTATTTCTGTATTTAGAAATAGGATCACGATAGTGTTTAGTTTATTCTTTGGATAAAACTATCACACCGTTCTGAGCCGAGAAACCTTTATTGCACTTTCTTACATGGACTAGAGATAAAAACAAAGGAATATCTTAAACCTATCTATTGTATTGATTCTAGTTGTTATTTATTGTAACTAGCGCATCTGCATATGGATGGCGAGCGCGAACTCACGTTGTCATTTTCTACACGTCACATTCGTTAAATAGCAGCACATTCCTGCTGCTACCTCGAAATCGGTGCAAGTAATAGCAGTTACACGCAAGAGGAGGTCTCTTCTCTTGCCAGCCTTTGCACCCTTCTTTCTCTTCTTTGCCCTGCTTCTTACGAACACATAGCACCAATACTTTCCCAATTTTACGAATAAATCCTTCGTTGTGCTTCTACAGAAAATAAAATAACTTTAACAGAAATATCCAAATTCCCAAGAAACTTCACTTTCGTATTTAAGCAATTAAGAGTATTTTCATACGACTGGAAGAATGTAATATCGTAATATCGAAACGTAGGATCTGACGAAGTTACGCTTTATTATAAAATAAGCACACGTATATACACTGCTGATATTTCACCATTTCTTTCAGATTTTAGCTAACGGTAACATTTTACATTTACACAAATTCGACTGATAAGAGAAAACCACCAAGTGTAAGACAAATTGCGATCGCATTCATTATCACAAGCAAACGATTCACCACGATGATAAATAACTTGCTGAATCGAAGGTACAAAGGGAGAACTACGAATATACGAGTAGCTCGTACTGAAAGCCCTCGTATCGGCATTACATTTCCACTCGTGGTCCTTTTCAACGTACAGCGTGAATCGCTAATGCGATTCTTGATCCATCGACACACGCAAGGCTTGTGTAATACATCGTTCAAGATTCTAAATAGAGTTCCGGGTTTCCAGTGCTACCGAAAAGAGAATTCTGTAAACGCGTATACGAGAGTAGGCGTGCTGTATCGAGGATGTTTATGATTCACGATAATGCACTAACATACGGCATCCTGGAACACGTTGCAGCTTGCAGATTTCTCAGAATTAAACTGCCAATTTTTATGCACTTGTAGGAAACTCGAACGCGTAGAAATGCACAGAACGCGGGGAATATGCACAAATCTGTAAAATATTCGAAATACAGTCCCCTTTGTGATGTTCATCCGAGTTTCATTTCGCATTTATTATCTTTACAAAAGTACGAATTTGCATAAATATCTGCGATCTACTCGTAATTTTATCTAACGATCGCTCGATCGTTTCTCGCATCTGGAAACGAACGGTGAGATGAGAAAGAGAGAGCAATAAATATCGACTAAAACCGATACAAATAAGTAAGATAAGGGACAAGAAAGAACAAACAGGCGAAGAGAGAAAATATCATCAAGAGGTGGTTACCGGAGAATGAGAAAAGATTGCCTGCGACTTATGACGTTCGAAAGAACCACCTCTTCTGTATGATGCTGAAGCAGGGTAGTTAGTTGGACCAAGTTCCACTCGACACTCTCAGCTTTTAGTTTTTGACGTAAATTATTTCTTGGTACTTTTGTATCGATTAATCGACGTTTCGATGATAATTTGAAGCGATAGCAAATATACGAGATCATCGTCCTTTTGTATGCATGAGACGAGAACTTTGATAAATAGATCGTAAGAAATTTGATGAGACAAAGTAATGGAAGTATCAAGCTGGTGCATATATTCTAACTTTCCAAACGTTTTCAGTCGTAAACGTTTATTGTAATTATTACAGTTATATATAAGGATACAACGTTATTATAGTATATTATATTTACTACTCTGATCCATCATTATTCATTTGTAAAACGACTATATTTTCCACGTTTCAAATTTTCTTTCCTCCGTCGCTTGCATCGAACGATACAACGACATTGCGTTAAACCAAAAACAAGATACAACTAATCTGCAATTCGTCCTGCAGGGAGACGATTTAAAATCAATGTCTGGCATCGTCTAAATAATCCTACCCTTGGCGCAATACCTCTAACCCGCTACAGTGCCACAAGATTTTTCTATCGACTTACAAAGCCAGATCCGTGAAAAAGAGACGCGAAAGCGAAAACGTAAGGTCCCTGGAGAGACGAAACGGAAAAGCGAGAAACATAAGATTCTTAAAACCTAAGGGGATGGAAGAAGAAAAGAGGCGAGAGTAGAGAGCGAAACGATTTTTAAGACAAACGGGCATGGACAAGAGCGAGGAGAGGGTCGAGAAGAAGGGCCAAAAATCCTCGAGACTGGACAGAGGTAAAAGATGAGAGAAGGTCTTGGAAAATCCTGAAAATTGAACAAAAGAAAGGTAGCGTGATGTCCTTAGAGGCGGTCAGAGCAGGAGCAGAGGGTGCCGAAGTATTCTTAAAATTGGACAAAGAGGAAGTCGCAAGGAGTCGGTAATAAGAATCGTCGAGACTGGCACACAGGTAAGGCGAGCGGAATAGAAGTTCGCTTGAATCGTCGTCGTTGGATAAGTCATAAGGTTGGGCCCGGAAAATTAAACGCGATAGTCGTCGTATATTTGTGCAACGAAATCGAATGCTTATCGCGCTGACCCATAAGAAGGAGTCAGCGGAGAAGACGTACGGCCGCTACTTTGTTCCTATCAGCTGGGACAGACTAATCGTCCGAATTCTCTTCTTCTCTTTTCGTTTTCTTCTCCTCTTTTTTTTTTCCTCAACAGGAATAAATGGAAATTACAGGAACTCCTTTTAATCAGAATTATCGAATAACGTAGTAGACGGCTGATGAAATAATTGGATTATCTAGATTCTACCGAGATTTCTTCTAACGTACAGATTACGAATTTTCTTTTGTACGCAACGGTATCTGGTCGTGGTAATCTCCGTATCTATAGAAATATAGATGCGTAAACGTAATGTCGACTCACTAAACGCTATGTCAAGAAGAACACGAGCTACGTGAGATGAAAATTTCTTTCGATCTTGTTCAAGCACCGAAGAAACTTGGAGTGGCTGCAACGTGAGTATCATCGGTACATATAATTAAGCCCTGTTTGATTAAACGATAAAGCTCGATATTTACTTTCGACTGGCGGCAAACCATGCTTCGTTCCACCTACGAACAAAACCGTTCCTATTGGATGTGACCAGCCGAATGTACTGCTAAATGTTCGCGT
This sequence comes from Bombus pyrosoma, assembly GCF_014825855.1. Lineage (NCBI taxonomy): Eukaryota > Metazoa > Arthropoda > Insecta > Hymenoptera > Apidae > Bombus > Bombus pyrosoma. Next base: position 2,713,576 of record NC_057780.1, on the reverse strand, counting down.
AACACGAACATCGAGGCGGCAATTAAAATTATTTGCGAATATCGGTGGAAACGAAAAGCTAGGTCTGGCCTGAATAAAAGTAACTCGGTCGTAAAAGTAAAATAAGCCAGGCAATTTGAGGTAGTGCCTGTTTTCTTAATTACTTTTGGAGAATTAAATTGAGCCTGTGGGACAGGGCAGAGGGGATGGAACGGAAGAACGCCAGCCTGCCACGAGTTAATATGAACTGAAAGTAATCCGAGTTCGCTCACGATCTGCGGCCAAAACGTTTCAACCCCTAAGAGTTAGTAGCGCTGAGATAGCCCCTTATTTTTCCTGGAAAGCTTGTACCGGTCATCTACTTGGTAACGCGAATACGTTTGCCCGACACTCACGCGGATCATAACGTGCTTGAGAATTAATTTCCAGTTATCTGACGATCTCTGGGTACTCGTGTTAAAACCAACAATTTTTTAACTTTCTTTTAAGCCAATTGCTCATCCGTTGATTCCAAAGAGGATTACTTCGATTTTTCGTATTCGCAAATATTGAAATTAGATCCGCGAATTACTTCTCAATTTATTAACATTTATTTCTAACGTTCCGTTTTCGCAAATACTTTGACGTACTACGAGTTTGTGCCTAAGCACGGTACGAGCATATTTAGTACATTTTATACGAGATTGGTTCGAAACTAAAATATCATAGAATATACCGCAGGAAGTTGCGAGGATCGATCGCGAGTATGAAATATTCAAGTAATTTTCTCGTTTCCATAATAGTTGTAAAACGATGCCCAGCGTTGTTAGATACTTGGAATAATATTAGGTTGTCGGAAAAGTGTCTTTCTTTTGCAGACACGTATTTTACAACGACGCGTCTCTGTACAAACATGAAACCTAATCCGTCGAACGTCGTGATCTTTATTTTGATAGAACAAAATGGATCATACGTAGTTCGATAAAATAACATAGAACGAAAAATGTTGTCCATTATTTCCTTCTAAACCGAAAGAAATTTTTGGGACGACCTAATAGTTTCAAGGAAAATTAGTAGCAAAGCTAAGTAACAAACTTTCTTCTATTCGTAATCGCTTTCTAAACTGACGTTTATGGAACCTAGTGCCGCTAAGAAACACGTTGAGATCAACAAATCTTACGCGTTGCGTGACAACAGATAATCAGGTGATAAAGGAAAGCTCACACAGTATGCTGCTACTTCGGTCGTCACGTGGCTCTGGTGTGCTGGCTACGCTTTTTTCCTGTCTCTCGCGGCTCTTCATTACTTCTGCCCATCCATTTCTCTACCTCCGTTCTTATTTCTTTCTCCGACTTTATAAATTAATCTAACTCTATTTCTGGCTCTCTGGCTTTGTGCCTGCTTTTTTCTCTTCTCTCGCCCTTACTTCCAGCCCTAATTCAACTTGCCGGATCCGCTCCCTCTCTGTTTCTTTCTGGCTTCTCCTTCGCTTTTCTTCGAGCTTCTTCCCGCCTCCGCTCTCTATGGTGTCCCTTTGAAATATGTTGGCCGGCTACTTTCAGAACTTATCATTCGTCAACGACCGCCACCACGCGTATTGATGCAACTCTCTCGGGATTTTTGGCCAACGAAACCGATCATGCGGTTCACCTTTTTCCGCTGACTTCGTTAATTTGACAAGAAAGGAAACCTTCACGAGGGGAATCGACCTGGCTAGCCATCCCAAGCGGAATGGGGGATAAGAAAGGAATTGAGATGTGTAGGGCCAATTTCGTCGCTCTAGACACTTTTTCCGTTTTACAATTAATTATTTAAAATCAATTATTTAAAAATAATTCTTTAAAATTAAAGTAAAGTAAAAAGATATTTGTCTTCGCGAGAGCGAAGGCTGTAGAAAATGTCGAACTTGATCCATAAAGGATCAACGTTGTATCGGAGAAAAATTCTATTTGTAATCTTTTTCGGTTGATTTAAATTTTTGTGGATCCTCTTTCCTATTTTTTATTTTTATATCTCTTCTCGTCGTAACTCCTTGCTTCACTAAAACTCGCAGTATTATCAACTTACGAATGAAGCTGAAGAAACGAATATATTTTTAACACACCGTGATGAACTTTTCACCGAATTACGGGATACTTCGTTTAAGTTTTCCGATAACATTACGTTTGTACCATTTTTCTACATTACCTCGATTCTTGCCAGTTAATGGATTAATGTTATCCATATCAAACGTGGTACGTCGTACTTTTTACTACGAATTCAAAGATTAAAATCCGCCAGGATCTGAAAAAATCACCGATGTAAATTCTGACGAAAAATCCCTAGAAACTGGATCTCTTTGAGGGACATGAACATTTTTACACTGAATTAACTAATTTTACATGAAAATTAGCTGAGATAGCAGTACGAAAAGATTGAAAAAATAGCTAACTACGTGCCGAAATAATTCCGCTATCGGTGGACCGATTCAAAATTAATTCCCTGCGTTGAATTAATTCAAAATCCTTGTAATTAAAAATATTGGATATTTTAAGAATTTTTGTACATTAAAGAAAGCTGTTGGAAATAGCCATTCTAATAAACCAAGCTCGTTTACTCGAAAATTAATTTGTAAGATTTCGAGAAAATCATGTTTGGCCTGGTTATTATGGTGTAAAAATCCTTGTAATTAAAAAATTGGATATTTTAAAGATTTTTGGATATTAAAGAAAGCTGTTGGAAGTCATTTTCAAATAAACGAGCTTGGCTTGTTAGAATGGCTAATTTGTAAGATTTGGAGAAAATGATGTTTGGCCTGATTATTAAGGTGTAAAAATCCTTGTAATTAAAAAATTGGATATTTTAAGGATTTTTGGATATTAAGAAAAGCTGTTGCGAATGGCTAAATTTTTAATAATATGAATTCGTATAAAAATTCGCAATCTATTTATTAATTTCCTGCGAGAAGAGGTGAGAATTTTCAAATGTTCGGCGAATAAAACTATGACCCGAAACTACGACCGAATCGCACAAATTGGAATCGACCGGGATCGTTTGTTTCTCGCGATTGAAGCTTGCATTATCTCGCGAGAAAGAAGTGCGGTGTGTTCCGGTCGTGGCGGAAGAAATTGCACGCCAACGCGAATTTGCAATCGTACAGCCGAAAGAAGCACGTGGCAATTTTACATCGCGCTCTTTTCTTTTCGATGTTTCCCGGCAAATTGCATGTTGCCGTGACACCGATTATATCTTCATTTCCATGTTGGTCCCGATTTACATTGGTTCGCGTGAAATATAGTTTTGCAACAAAGAGAGATGCGAGGGAAAAAAGACGAGGACGAAGTAAGGAAACGGCCAGGAGGAACACGGAAAAAGGCGCGATACGTTTCTTCCAGTTACTGCTGATTTCGTTTCTGGCGAGCTCTCATTTGCATACTTGATGTTTCGGTAGTTTTCTTAAGCGAAATGATCGCGAATGGATTCGTGACGCTATCGTGATATTTCGTCTTAATGTTTCTTCGAAGGTATAGCAGGAGAGGCCTTTCGAATAACGAGAAACGAAATTACGATAAAATGAAACAATATGGAGAAAACAGCGAATATACGAAGAATTTGTCCTAGGTTTTAACAAAACTTTAACAGAACGAATAAACATTCTAATACCATAGCTAGAAAAAATTAAGTAAAGTGTTTCATCGCTTGATAGGAGGATCTTTCACGCTATAAAGAAAAAGAAAAAAAAATTAAGATGACGTTAGATAAAATTGGGAATAATTAACGCATATAATAAACGTAAAATATATCGGTTAATTCGTAGCTACAAAGCTTATTGCACAACATGCGACGTAAAGAAACTACCCAAGTAGAATAGATCTTCGATAGTCGGACGCGCTTTAAATCGCTACAAAAATATCTGTACGTCCTCGTAACTTTCCTAACGATATATGTATCGTATGTGATATTCAGAGCAATTGTAGTACGAACAAAACTTATTCTAATTATTCGGTGTGCACTTTGAGATCAGATATAATTTTAGTAGCGATATAATTTCAAATTCTAAATTTATATTACTGTCTTTCGTTTTAGGAAGCATATAAAAACTTCCCTTTTGCGCGTTACGACATTATAAAGTGATTCGCTGCAACAAACAAATTACGTAACTAATACATACATCGCGTGTACCTCGTTACGTGAATTTTACGGAAATAAGCACATTCGATACTCGCCGCATTATTTCGTAGTTACTCGTTTTTCAGTAAAAATGTAACCGCTGTAACACAACTTTTACAGCCGCTATTCCGCTGCCAGCGTAAAATAAAATATTTACGAGTCGATGAGTCGAAACATTTTTATATCCAGTTCCCCGGAAACTTAGTTGCTTATTTTATACTATTTTCCCTGGTATCCACCGGTAAATTATCCCAATTCAATTTCTAATTAAAATATTTTTCCATTGTTTCCTACCAGAAATTATTATTAGAGGAATTTTTTTATTTATCCTATATAATAAGTTTATCGATCGATAGATCTATTTACAATGGATTAAACAGCAAACGATGGTTATTTGACGCGAACTAAATACAATAGTGTGCTATAACTAAATAGTTAATTTACTACTCACAACTAATAGTTTACAACTCATGACAACTCGGCAACTCAACTCTCCTCTCCCCACAACTTGACTTCTCACCACTCGACTGTCAACTCACGACTATTCAACTCCTCACACCTCGATTGTCAACTCACGATTATTCAACTCCTCACACCTCGACTCTCAACTCACCACTACTCAACTCCTCACACCTCGACTCTCAACTCATCACTACTCAACTCCTCACAACTCGACTCTCAACTCACGACTATTCAACTCGACTCTCACCACTCGACTCCCCGGTAAAACTGCCAGGCCTTTTTGGCCTAACGACACTTAGGCCTTCCCGCAATATTGTTTATGATTCACCCGATATTTCTTAGGCCATTTGTCCACGATACTACATTATTATTATCATCATCATTACTATTATTATTATTGATACTATTACCATTATTATGATAAATTTTTACGTCTTTTACAAAGCTTTCAGCTTATTTAATTTTGTCACAATATTTACCGAATGTTAGACACGCGTTACAAGTACTATGCAGAAGTTTGTTTATTTCAACTTGTGACTTTTATGAATTAATTCGTAACAAATATAACCTTCGAGACAGTAACTGCAACCGGTGTTTGTTAATTTATCGATTTGCACAATTTGCTTTACTCTGGCGACTAACGCCAGAGATACGTACGTCGACATTTACACGGTACACCGTAATGTTTGCAATTTTTCGACATCATCGTGCGTAAATAAATTTATTTTATTTCCGCTTTAAACCCTCCCAATACGCTCAATTAATTTCATAACGAACATTCATCTGTTTCAGGTACGTAACACGCTAACGCCACCAGTGCGTTTAACTCGCGTTTTCATCGTAACTGCGAGGATGCCGCGAATTTCGTAAGTCGATAAGTCGTCGATATTTCATCTGCATCGAGCAAAAGCATCGAAATCATTTTTATCTCAGTTTCTAAAATTAACATCTACACGGTATTTCTAATTCAAAGTAAAACGGATCGTAGCACGGCCGCAGGTAAATTGAGTAAATTGAAACGCGTCTATCTAAAACGAGTTAAAATGTGACTTGAATTTCCCAAAGTTTTTTAATAAATTTCCACGTTCTAAAGTTATAGAACGACGAATCGAAAGGGAACGAGCTTATCTTATTTCACGTTTGCGATCTCCAAACACGCTCAAGTAGGTCGTTAGGAGAGAAAATATGGTATTATTAAAATTCTAGCCGGGACATCTGAATTGGAAAAGTTTCAGCTCAATTGGAAAAGGCTGCGCTATGACATAAAAAGAAAAAAAAAAAGGAAGAATAATTACCAGCATTCTGTCCATTACAGTTGCCTCTACGATTCGACGTTCCTTTAACGAATAAGGAAAAAGAACAAGCTAAGACAATAACGTTCGAACGTTCTATTAAATTGTGTTTGTTTTCGTAATCTTTCTCCTTCCATAAACGATGTGAATCATCCGGAAACTTTCGATTTGCGTGTCCGCCTTTCCATTAACGTAATTGGATTTTTCGATGTTGCACGAAAATTAACAGTTCTATCGAGCGATTCGATATTCCCTTTTAATGAGACAGCGACTTAGATTGATATTGTGTAGCATCGTTGCTTTTCATTTCTGCAAGAATATTGTAAGAATATCGTAACACACAATGGGTATCGAGGAAAAGAGAGAAAAATCGGAACGTTCCTCGGTGGAATTTCGTTTGCCTTATTACGCGACTTCGCCTCCACTTTATCTTAAGGAACGAGCGAACGTTGCGGAACTTCTCTTCGCTTTTATTTTTTGCGACGGTGCATCAAGGAAATCAATTCGTTCGAAACTCGCAGCAACAAGTTTAATAGCAAAGGCATCGAGCGGAATGCGAGGCGTACAGACGGATAAAATTCAAAGTAACACGCCTCGTGAAAGGAGAAAGGCGAAATTAAACAGCAAGGAATCAGACGAAATGCATGACGATTTCAGAAAGATTAGATTCCGATCGATGGTCAGACGTATAACGTAATACGCGAATTATTTTCATCTGGAAACCGTGAAACGGCATTATGAAATTTCTTTATTCGCGAATATACGATTTATTAAGCGAAATATAATTTTAACGAGAAGAATGAAAATGAAATATATTAATGAAATACGGAGGATGAATAATGCATTATATGAAAAATGATTTCAACGTAGGAAACTTTGTAGTAAATCAGGCTAATTGCGGTTGTTATAATAACGTGAAAAGAATTCAACTAGATGTGAATTATAGCGAGCACGTTTAATCATCGAGAGATTGGAAACTAAAATTTACGTTGTAACGTGAAATATTCAAGCGAAATTATCGTGCGTGCAGCTATTGTCGTATCGGACGTTTAACAAATAGTTTGTTAAAGTATTTACGTACAAGATTGAAGATTTTTATCCTGCTCCATCTTGTTTCTTGGCGTTAATACCACGTATTCTAGTCGATATTTTGGATAAAATGGAAAGTGAAACAATTGTTGTTAAGGCGAGTTTCCCCTATGGTGACTAAGCAATTACAGGGAGATATAATAAAATACAGGAACCGTGTACTTTGTGGGAAATGTTCACATGGATATGGTTACGTGACAGCCACAATTTCTTACGCAACATGGAGGAAACATTTTTTAAAGACGAAACAAGAGAGCAACGAGGAACGATATTCCATCGACTATTGTTACTAATGTGAAAAGGAATAATACTATTATATAATAATAATAATAATATATTATAATAATACTATATAAGAAAAGAAATTATAATACGAATATTTCGTCAGAGATATACAAGATAATGGAAAATTCGTTTTAGTGTAAATTTGTACAATTGAAAGGGAGGAAAAATTGTAACAAGTGGAACGACGATATTGAAAACGTTAATGAACTTCTGTAATTAAAACATATTCACTAGTAACGAAGATATTCCTACGTTGAAATTATCATTCGAATCTAAAATATTGTTGCATTCATCGATCTTGCAAATGATATGTACTTTTGATCGAAACGTACTTAAAACTCTTCGATTCGACTCTCAACTCACGACTCTTCACCACTCGATTGTCAACTCACAACTGTTCCACTCGACTCTCAACTCACTACTACTCCACTCGACTCTCAACTCACGACTACTCGACTCGACTCTCAACTCAAGATTATCTCAACTCGACTCTTCACCACTCGACTCTCAACTCACAACTCTCCCACTCGACTCTCAACTCACAACTCTCCCACTCGACTCTCAACTCACAACTCTCCTACTCGACTCTTCAGGCGACGACTACCCGGTAAAAACCAACAGGCCCTTTTCATCTAACGGCACTTAGGCCTTCTCGCAATATTGTTTACGGTTCACCCGATATTTCTTAGGCCATTTGTACTACTCTATCGATACTACACGATACGACACTATCTGTAGCATTAGTTTCCAACTAATAAGAGATTAAGCATATTACAAAATCTCTGTCGGATATCTAGCGAATTACTACTCTTTTACTCCGTCTAAGAAAAAATTGCTCCGTTTCGTAATACGTCTATTACGTATCCATTATTATTGCCTCCTCGCTCGGTTATCTCGCTACATTTTCTTACATTGCGCAATATTCTGGGTTTGTGTAACGCGTAAAACTTGGCCCCAACTTTTTCCAAAGATATATGTACTTTCATCATGGACCAGAAAGTGATATACGATTGAAGTTTTATGAAACAGCGGGAATACTAGTTCTCATGCACAACCGTGGAGCCAACGGCCGTATGCAAGGTAGAAAAAGCAAAATGTACAAGTTTCAGGGATACAGTTTCTGAACTGCTATCGGAGATAACAAAACAGCGTAGAAAGTAAAAATCGCTAATAAAACGCTTCGATTTGTAACCTATTAGAAACGAAGAAACGCGTATCTTTAAAAAGATTTGAGATATTAAAATTTACGTTCCTCTTAACAAAATAAATTATGTAGTGACCTTAAAAGCGTTAATAACCACTTATTTCATTAAGCAATAACAACACGAACGATATAAAAGTTTTAAATTATATCTTTTAAATTAGAAATTTAATAATTTTGTATTGTATTTCCGGCGTATGTTACTCGTGGCGAATGTCTTGCAAAAGTTTCCTGGCATTTTACCTTCATCCCGGTGAAAACATGAACGCCGACGCCAGTAAAAACTGCTGAAACACCGTGTTGCATTGCTGTTGCAACGTGGACGGATAAACGCTTTGTTTTACTACTGCAACTACACGCGTTCGCTTTACAAGTCTGCGTACGTGCAAAAACAACGATAAATTAACAGAAAGAAGGAGAAAGATCGCGTTAACGATTACCCGGAAGGAAACGCGTTTAATGTGTCTGAAAATCCGCTCCGATTTCATACCATCCCCGACATAATATCCTACTCGTTAATGTATTATTATCGATCATCGTGAACTCTGTTACTTAATTCATTCGTCGACAGAAAAGTTTCAAGTCGTCTAATTAAAACTTTGAGACTCGAGGCTTAAAGTATCGTATAAACTCGGACGAATGCCATAAATTTAAGTGCAAAGAGTATTTTTAAAACTTCCTTACTCCGACTTGATGAAAGAATTTTCCGAGCTGGCACACTTCGAAACTGAGGTTTCTTCCCTACGCTCTTAGACCCGACCAAACGTCTGACAATTTCAAACCGCTTGTCCATAATGTTTCCTTCTTTACGACACATTTTTAATACAGCTATACGATGACATTATAGATGAAATTTTTATAGATGTTATTATACAAATTTCGGAATGTTCGCGTTGTGCCAATCAACGACTGCACGATGTTCGGTAGAAGCACATTTTGTAAAAAAAAAAAAAAATAGAACAGCGCGTATAAACATTTGGCAAGAGAGTAGGCAACGACGTTTATAACCGAAAATCCCTTCAGCGATACGTAAATTTTCATTTCATGGGTCGGCAGAGCGCTGGATGCCGTCCCGTTCCGTTCCTCCCTGTCTGCCGCTATTTAATATTAGTTGAAACTCAGCTGCCCGTGTAAACTAACCATTCAACGTTCTAGTTGCATTTAACGCGGCGCGTGGTAGCTTTATTCCAGGAACGGTAAAAGCGATCGCGGATGGACAGCAACTAATTTCAGCCGGAAGCTGCAGACGCTGGACAGTCCAAGGGATTCGGTAGGGTCTCCGTGCCAAACTTTGCCATGGCAACCTGAATAAAAGTTATATACTCGCGGCCGAGCATGCGCCGTTCACCAAATTAAAACTATGTTACACGGCGAATTAACGCGATATATACGAGGATAATCCAATAACCAAAGACCGAGCTTTGTTGGACAATTTTGGACGAGAAATTTTCCACCGTCCACGCTATAGAGCGCGGGCCATGCTCCGAGTGACCTTCACTCTTTTTCCTAAGCTTCGAAGCTTTAGAGACGACGATACGCTGCGGCTTGCATTCGACAATTAGTTAAATGGACTGATGACGATGACGATTAGAACAATATGGCGTTTTAGAGCTCGTGATAAAGTAGACGCGATAAATGTTCACATACAAGGGATGAATGTTACGCGAACAAATAGATCAATGAAGGTAATGTTAAAAGGAAAAAAAAATAAGTAACAGTAAAAGAAAATGAAAGGAATTCTGAAAATAATCATTTTGCTATGAAATTATAAATCTATTTGAAAGTATACGTGTCTCGTTAGCGGAATATCTAGTGTCGAAGTAATTACTTGAAGAAAAACTCTACATCTTTATTTATGCATATCCGTGACCTGGAGACTGCTGTTACGCGGAAAATAGAATTTAGTGAAACAAAAATATTCCAAATAAGCAGAGGTTCGTATTATTGTTCCTTTGAATATAAATTATATTTTGGGTTACCGGGTCTAAGAACGAAGGAATTAATAAATAGATTTCTATTTATGTTCCTTGTAGCCTGTAGCTAGAGCTACAAGGTTAACTTCTTTGGTAATTTTGGAAAAAATTCTATTGTATTGTAACGCTAAGAGATCTTAGAGAGAGTAAGGATCTGGATCGGCATAAACTTACACATTATACTTATACTTATACCTTTATTTACTCCAATATATTTTTCTATTGCAAATTCATCCACTGGTTCTTCTATCAGTCAACCTCAACATCTAGAAACTGTACGGAAAAGGTATTAATAACCGTCGTATTCTACCTTAATACGCGTATTGGTCAAAGAGAAAAACGGCTTTTGATGCGCAACTTTTTCCAGTATAGGATTATGCGAATCAAAAATGCAAATAGTATCTCGCTTGTAACGAGCGAAGATAGGATTGCGATAATACGATCCGGTACCATGAGTACAAAATCATAATTTAAAAATATTGAAACAGAATGAAGGATGCAAATAATCGCTTTTTTCAACTTTTTTTCCACGAAGCTTTTTAAATAGTAACGTTTTTAATCCTCTACATTCGGTTTAATATTTTAATCGTAATCATACGTAATATCGATATTAATAAAAAAAAACTTGCAAAAAGATACGTTGAAGCAATATTTCAGTAAAGTATCCTACTTTCGGGGTAAATTCAACGTTGAAAATTACATTGAAATAATGTTCATCCGCAAATTGTAATTATTACCTTGTTTCGGTGATACTTTGAAAAATCAGAAAAGCAGAATAACATAACGCGGCGACTAATTTCCTGCTTTTAAAATGAAATCAGTAGCAAACTTCCGACCTCGTATTTCGAATAATAACGAAAGTTCGTTGAACCCGAGGAAGGTCAGGCGGCGTGCTTTTGATTGTAAAATTTGCAAATTTTCTTAAATTACTTAGATTGCTTAAATTACGTAACAACGTCGTATATGTTGTATTATAAAACAACATTAGAAATCTGTAAATAAATTTGTTCATGTATCTGCAAGCGGTAAATCCGTACGATGAATGCGATTCATAAATAATACAAAGACCCCTTTCACCAAGGGCAACGTTATAATAATGTAGATTTGATAGAAAACTCTATGAATAATTGTGAAAGCAGAATAGGTAGAGTTTATATCAAAAGTGAGTTTCGTTCTTGAATTACTTGCGGTCAGAGTTAAACACGCTGTGTACATCAGATTCTCCTGCTTTCGCATGTACGGCAGGGCACGATACGATGCTTCCGTGTGTGAGCTTCCTGACAGTTTACACGCATGCATGTTATACCGTAAAGTAGCTTCTACGTACCCGGTGCTCCAACAAAATGCGGTTTCGCGTTAGATACTTAATTAACTAGGTCCAACGTTGTTATCCCGCTTTCAAATTCCCAGTAATCACGAACAAAAATTTCCACGTCGAAATAAAAATTGTTATTTCGTGATAACCTTCTTCAGTTCGGCGTTCGGCTAATTTGTACATAAAACTAGTGGTCGCATTCTCGTCTCATCGACGTATACCTAAAATAAAATATTATCTATCATCCGCGTATTCCGCCAGAAAACACGCTCTAAAAAGAAAAAAGCTGCAACTCGTTTCACCTTTCATATCGCCCCACCTAGCGATTCCACGGCTGTTCCAAAGCATTCGCAAAGGCATAGTGCGAACAAGGAACCTGCGACATCCAACCGAAGCGAACTCCGTCTAAAATTATTCCGTGGCATAATTCCCATCGAAATCACGTTCCACCGTTGCGAAGGTAATTAACATGCACTCGCTGCAACTGCGAAGCAGGGAAGAACGAGGTCATTCGAATTCGCCAGCTTCCCTTTAAACCGTGTTAATATTAATTAGTATCAAATAAAACGCGGTGTCGCGCTTTCTCAACCATCGATGCTTGCGGAAGGAAACACATCGCGAACGAGTGACTTGAAGGGAGAATGAGAAGACGATATATGAGAACACGTAGTGAAAGCCGAAAGGGATCTCTGGCTGGAACTCGACTGATGTTCGTAGCTCGACTCATTTCGTGCGTTACCCGTTTCATTATACGCGACAAGTATATCCTGAAAATCGATTTGCCTCCGGGCCACGTAGTCCCCGGCTCGACGTATTTAAAGCGCCGCCTCTAAAGATCGTATCGCGATCAAATCGGAGTTTCTGGCTCGATTTTGATGCGCGCAAAGTAGGAATGAATAATTGATGCCACGCGATGCCTCGATGGTAAACTGGCTTGCAGACGGGCGCACCCTTGCTTTTCACGGTTCTCTACGAGACACTAATGCAAGACACTGCCGTGTGCTCGCATTAATATAAATTAACAGAGATCCAAGTTGGGCCAAACTCTCTCTCGCGCCTCCGTCTCGTCTCGCGTACGCCAACCCCACCCACGCTCTCTCACCCTTTCTACAACCATCTCGTTTCTGTCACCCAACCTACCACGCTATTTTCGTTTGATTCTACCAGAGCCAGCTTCTACGGATCGTATACACACACCGTCTGTTTCGCTTATCGTTTCCTTCGAGAGGCGCGCTACTACTTCGCGTTGACGATTTCAAAGGTCGAGCAGACGCTTAGCGATTCTCCTTGCGATTTTGCTCCTTGTGTTTCCGTATTGCCAGCTGGCAATTCACTCTTTAGTTGTCTATGATAAGTCTGCTCCATCGAACAGCCAGGCAAATTTCTGCCTGTACCGTATATTGCAAATAACTGCTCCAACAATTTCTCAATTTATGGCATCGTTCGTGACTAGCAAGTTAACCAGTGCGAGGAATACAGGTCTGATTGGTTCGTGTAATACGTACGTAGGATCGCTTACCATGGCAGAGCTTCAAAAATACGGCACATCGTGTGTATTTTCAATCATCGACCGAAACGATCGTATCTAGAAATTAGTCATCCGCGTTCTATGAATCTATCGAGGTATCTATAATTTTATGTGCTAGACTAGATTGACCGTAGTAGTAGTAGTGATACGTGTATGTGAATATGAGTGTGTGGAAGTATGTGCGTGCACGACGCCTCGAAAACAAAGGAATGTAAACTGTTCGGTTAACAGCCTGGTATGGAAGAAGGTGAGACGCGTGCGAGTTTGTATCGATGAATATCTTTGAAATCGTTTATCAAACAAATATATAACTATTCTAATATAAATTCTAAATGTAAATTTAGTATTCCTACACCGTTATTTCTGCAATTAAGATCCGAAATTCTCAACAGAATCGGGGGAGAATTTTTCCAGTCACGTAGAAAGTACTCGTCGAAAACGATAAAAAATGTCTAATCGACAAATGATTCTGAAATCAATCGTTTGGATATTTTTCGATTAACCTTTCGATTAACGAGACCCTTTAATCGAACCTAGAAAAAAAAAAGATGGATAGGAGGAGAAAATCCGATGGACAGCCGCTCGATCGACTGACGTGTAGTCGAGCAGAATTTCTTCTTCTGGCGGAGACACTCCGAAACAATTTTTTTTTTTAATAACGTTTATTGTTTATCCAGAAAAATGAGTATTACATGAGTTTGTTATTCACAATAAACAATGTTGAAGGTTGAAGGTTGTTTTAGGCAAAAGTACCGATACGTGACGGTACGACATAGCCATACAATATTTGTGTGTCGGGGTTACATTTTTTTTTTTTTTAACCTTTGCAATTATAAATTAGATTTAAGTGCTTATATGTGATATTGTTTATTTTTCTTCTTATTTCTGTCCTGAAAACCTGGTCGTAAAAACAGGTCAGTTCGGTAGTCTACGGTATTACACTCCGAAACAATTATTTGTACGATTTGACAGATTGGTTTATCAAACTGGATAATCATATTCGCGTAAACCAGTCTCTAGTAATCGAACTCTCGCGCAGTTTCAACCTGTTCGTCACATATTTCTGGAAATCAAAGCTAACGTAGCTTGAGTCAGCGAGCCGAGCAATCGAATTAGCAACGTGTAAATTAACTTACAAGGGGTGAACCGTAAAATTGATTTTTAATTACCGATCCTAACAGAAAATACTCGATCGAGTTTTCTACAAACCAATGTAAGGCAACGTGACTGCGAATTTATAGCGAGCTGGAGGAAAATTGCAATTATATTAAAATGAAACATGATGTTCACGTTCTGCTCCAATTTTCCTTGGCAACCAACGACAAACTAAAATTAAACTAAAATGGATACTTCGTTCTCGTTAGGTTTCTTATAAGATCCCCATTTTTTTCATGGCGATTTTTTCAAAGACGATATTTTTATCGAATGTCGGCTTACACGTCAATAACTGAACGCTATTCAGTTTCAAATGAAACACGGCGGAAAAAATGAGAACGTACGATTTCCCGTATATCATCGACCAGTAAACAATACGAAGATCGTTGGGGCGGCAATTAATACGAAAAACCGAATTGTACAATTTAAATTTATAGCTGAGAAACGAGAATTTAACATGTGCGTGCAAACTGCCGCGCGATAGAGCTCCAATTATTTACAATTTCGATTTATTCTTGAAATATGCGCGCTCTCGTGGTATGCGCCATTAACCGAATCAAGCGTCCGAACACAGTTCATTTAAATTTTACGTTCATAAGCGAAAAGGAATTCAAACATCGTCGAGCGCCATTCCTGTTACTCTATATAAACATAAACACAATCTACACGTAGATTAACGTGAAACGAGAAAGAAGCAAGGAGATTCGCCTCGAATAAAACACACGCGAACACGTCGAGTTTTATGGTTATCGATGTTGCTAGGGAACGTGTTAAAATTCCAATGATAAACGGAACTCGTTTCTGCAGGCGAAGGTTAAATCCCATCGGGTTCTCCTTGCAAATCAAAACAGAGAGAAAACGATTGGTAAGATCGAGCCGTCGAAGCCATCGGGAAATTTACTTGGTCGTTCCATTCCGTCAGACTTAAATTCCATGAAATTTGCGGGACCTATTTCTGACAATCGCAGGAAAATAATAAATTAAAAATTATATTGGTTTGTCAACCTAAGTGTGTTAATGCCACGTAATGACAACATCCGCAATCACTTGGTTGCCAATTCAAAATATCGACGGCCACGATCCTGTGCTTTGAAGCTGATTGTGGAAATTTCGGATGAATCAAACAGCTGAAGATCCGAGTCTGTCGATCATTTACGAAATAGAACTGAAAGTGGAGAATCCGATATCGCAAATGCCGAGATTCTCTTTGTATCGCAAAGTTTCAGGCAAACTAATAATCCCAGACATTTTGTTAAGCCCTTGGTCGTTACTCTAGTTCATCTTGGTTTCTGTAAATGCTCTGATACCAGCAACTAATCTCGGATTTTTATGCATTCATAGGAAATTGAAATTAGAAAAACCAACAGAGGCCGCGTAATATGCAGAAATACACAAAATACCGCAAGTATAGTTGCTTTATGGAAATGCGAATGCGCGTAAAAATCCGTTGTCTACTCGCGAACGACGGTGTATAGACCTGATATCACATTGGTCTATCCGGATGTTCAAGTTTAAAAAGCGTTTAATTCACCATCTGGCTGCATCTTATGCACCGCATGCCACGTCTTCCCTTCTTTTTCTTTAGCTTTTTGTCGGTTTCTTAGCGAGTTTTCTGCAATCGGTTAACTCCGCGTCTTCGTATTGGACGAACAGTAACAGCTTTGTTTAAAGCTGCCGGTAAAATAAAAGCGGTCACCATTGTTCCTCTAATCTTTTTCTCGTTCTTTCGGCAAAGCGCTCGCTGCAGCTGGGCCTGCTTATTCAGAAGTCAACTCCACCTCCAATTAATCTTCCGGTTACGCCGCCGCCGCCGCCACCGCCTCCTTATCCTTTCTTCGTTCCTTGTCCGTGTACCTCGTTTCTGTTTGTCTGAGAGCGTCTGTGCACGCCGGCTGCGGGCTATAAATACTTGTTTCGCTATTCCTGAACCGTATAGACTACTCGGTAAGCTTGCAAATGGCCGACCCGGTCGGTTGTGCCCCCTCTGCGCCGACATTGAAATATACACTTTCCAAGTAACAGAAGCAACACCTCGGATAGCCTCGCAGTCCTCCTTTTCTGCCGGCGTATTTCTAGCTGGAATTACGCGAATGCCACAGGCAGCAACAGCCACGCGATAAACAGACGAAGGCGACTTATGAAAATTAAGTCTGATCGCCTTGTTACCTTCCCAGCTTCTTATACCCAGCCGTCAACTTAAAAGACGGTGCTCGACTTTCTTCTCGCCTAATTGATCTCATATTATTATTCCTCCTTTCAAACAGAATTTCTTATTTATTCCTTGAATTCTTGTATTATTATTTTTACACGAGGTTTGGCGACGATCGATCGACGTGGAAATTATTTTATTTCTTTGACTGTTCGCTTCTTTTAATCCTTTTAAGATCTTTACGTTTCGTAGAGTCGTTCGACCAGGAGCTTCGAAAGTATAATGTCTTTCTGACGAAAGGTACGGTTCATTCAGAAGTATCTTTGCTACCTGCAGCTAGCTGGCTTTCTTTGGCAAATTTTAATAACTCGGCCGACCTCCTTCGTTCTACAATTTTCGATTCGCTCGACTCGACGACTATTCGGGTAGAAAAACTTTCTTAATCAGCAAATAGGAACGACAGAAATGAGAAATCTCGTAGAAGGAAGATTTCTAGTCTTTCGTATCGATACTGCTGTCACGCTGTCACGCCACTGATATTAACAAAATATTCGTCTGAACCAGTAGAAAATCATCGTTTAGTGTTTGTTCGACCATTCGTGGAGAGACGCGATCGCGAGAAGGCACGTCAACGGCAGTCGTAAATTCCCGTTACGATTAGATAATCGACGCCACGAAATGATCGATCCCCTGATTTCTGTTACGACAATAGGGGTGATTCAACTGAATTTACACTGAATTAACAGGTATAAATTAATGTTTATTCCAACAACTTTATATAGAAGATAGTTACACTGATGCGTATGTATAAGTTAAACAAGTGATTGATTTAAGGAACGAAACTCGGTAATGACACGTTGACTATTCTAACGGTGAAGAATAAGTAAGTTAAAGTAGCGATGCTGTGTCGGAGGAAAGCTAGTGATGGATGAAAAGCTGATTTGTCAACAACAAGTTTTCGTTGGGAGAGTGAGGGAAGGACTTCTCTGTCAATTGGTTAATTTCTAGTTTGGTGTGTGAGGAAGGGCGTTGACCGCCCCCGAGAGAAAGCGACTAGTGGGAAATATCGTACGTGAGCAAAACGAACTTTCAGTATCTTCTTGCAATAAACAATAATCTTTAGATAACGATTTAGTTTAGAGGTGTTTGTTCGGTCTGAAGGACATTCTAGAATTTCCTGAAATTTATGGTCGGTTCTTAAGACTATTGAGGGTACGCGATAAGGGCGTGCGGACATCTGGTTGCCATCCTACCCGCGGTGTGTAGCCTGGTCTAGGTAGAGTGTCGCTCGACGTAACATTTAGATAATAACAGGTATGTACACTAACGAACTGATAAAAGAAAAAGAAACGCTTCACTGTACGATAAACATAAGCGCTGATACTTTTCGTAACTACTATACATACGTATATTTAAGAAAATTTACAGACCTCTGGTCGGTATCGTGTCTTCTACGATTTTCTAAAGAAACGCTTCGTAGATAAAATGAATTACATGGCGTGTCGTTCGAATCGCGAAGTTTCCTGCACAGGCTAAACCAAAATTTCCTATCGCAACTATTAGGTTGTCCGGAAAGTGTCTTTCTTTTACAGACACGTCTCTTACAACAACGCATCTGTATACAAACACGAAAGCTAATCTGTCGAACGTTGTGATCTTTAGTTCGATAGAACCGTAGCTTCGCATGAGCCAGAGGACAATTCGTGCCACGTTGTTGTTTTGCCTCGGAGTACCAACATCGTTAGGATATACTTAATGTAATAATAAACCAACTGCTCGCAAAACAATGTCGTCGAGGTACAAGTAACCGTCGAACAAAGGCGAACGGAAACTTACCGGTGCCACCTCCACCAGTATAAATAAACGAACACGATCGTAAGGTGACTAATTTTTCAGTCTCAGTTTCCAGCGATTTTATTAGCGATCAACACACACAGTTTTTAGCGAATCAGTTAGTAGCGAGCGTCTTAGCGAAGATTCTTTTAAGGGGGTATTCTAGTCTAGAGGCATGAATTTCGGGCGGTTTTTGAAGCTCCGTACAAACGAAACAAAAGATATTTTTACCATCCATTTTTTTATCATTTGTTTATTGATATTTTAAGATTACATAAAAAATTAACCGAAAGAAAGAACTCAAAATTCACAAAGTTATGAGCTGGCAAAGTGGGGAGTCCAAAAGAAAAGGGTGTCCTGGCGTGCATGATTTCAACCCTTCTAGTCATCTGAGACAAGAAAGCCGAACGGGTTCTTAATTAGTATAGATGCCGCTATAGCATGAACCTTGGAAAAGTCAAAAAGATGTTTTTTCGCAAAATGGCGACCGTTTGAAAAAAAATTTTGTTTTTGGCATGTTTTTCTAACAATTCCGAATTTTTTAAAAATAGTAAAATTAAAAATTTTGATCTGAGCGTGCTTGAGGCGATAAAGGAACGTATAAGGAACATTCACACCAAATTTTAAATAAATTGGTTCATTAGAACTTGAGATATCGTGCACGCCAACTCGAAAAAGGTAGTTTCGAGAAAAACGCGTTTAAAGTTTCATAGGATGGTACAGCATACTTACATATTTTTAATCGGCGATTCCTGCTCCATACAAGAACATCTTTCTTACGTGTAGAACGCAGAATTAACGATGAAAGTGAAAAATTCTAAAATACAACAGCCGTAATTGTTATTAATTAAAACTGTTCATTTGTTGCGGTCGGACCGGAGCCCATGCCGCGTCGCAAAAATGGCTGTAACTCATAAAACAATTGAAATTTTGAAAAATCCTTTCAAGGGCATATTCTTGAATGTCCAAACTTTGGAAATATGAAAAAAAATTTCCAATTTTTTCAAATTTGTCGACTAGAAGACCCGTATCGAGCAATCTACGGTTGACTCTGTATTTATAATTATTTTAAAATATATTTAACGGTTTCAACATCGAGTAATCTCGTCGTTTAAACTACCACACGACCAATCATTCTGCACAGAACAAAATGGATCATACGTAATTCGATAAAATAATATAAAACGAAAAATATTGTGCATCCGTTATTTCCTCATAAAGCGAAAGAAACTTATCGGACGACCTAGTATTATCACAACTATCGTCATTATTACGATATTTACACAACATTAAAGAACATTTCCTTCCAATCCAGCAAAGTAAACAACGCGTCGGATATGGAATTAATCGGCTTAGAAAATCGACGTTGAAACCGCGAAGTACGCGAGTCTGATCGAAAAATCATGTGACTTTACTGCTCTGACGAAACCCACTTGGCCGACTTGCACTTTGCCAACATCGATAGCGCATCGAAGTGCACAGAATAATTGCACCATTGGACCTAACTTATGCGACGTTGCACCGCGGTTATAGCTTGTTATTTCTCGTCGTACAGGTGCGCCCACCCTCCTCGTCAATATCGACCCGTGTGCGCGCCTTTTTAGCTGTAACATTACTTTCGTGCTCTTTAGAGCCGATGGGGCACGCAGAGTGAAAGTCGCCTGGCTTATCCTGACGAATCGGCAGCTCCGTGGCTTCAAATCTGCACGACTATCGAGACACGCGTGAACACAAGTTATTTCGCAGAGTTCACGGATGCCTTCCAAATGTAACACGACGCGTTATTCGATTTTATGCCACCCGTCACACGATTAATAGTTTGTTAGTTTTGTCGTTAGCGAGCTTCGTTCGTAGTCTCGCAGCTACGAATTACGATACTCCGATTCTCCAAGTAAGAGAAACGAAGTATTGGTTGGATGGGACGTTAGTTAGACTCGCGAGACGAAAGATGCATTGAATATTGAAAATCTAAAAGCTTGAGAAGAATTTAGAATGCAGTTGTTGCGTAAATTGTAAGAATATTCTGCAAGTAAGTAAGTAAGTCGATAAAGAGGTAGAAGGGTGTATTAAAGCCTTGTTTTATGATCTTTCTTTGCGGCTGCTTAACTACGCCATAGATTTACTAGATGCTTAACGGCATGCTACTTGATTCCGCTAACTACTTAATTTAACTTTATTATCTTTCAAATAACGAACCACTAAAATAGTTGATTTATATGCCATAAGGCTATGAAAAAATAATTTTAAATATCCATCTCATTTTCCTCCACTCTTTTACTTGCTAAAAGGTTTCTCTTTACATCTTGGTAACAATTTCAATGTATCGGGTCGTCCGAAAAGTTTCTTTCGTTTTACATTATTTTATCGAATTACGTATGATCCATTTTATTCTATCAAAATAAAGATCACCACGTTCGACAGAATAGGTTTCATGTTTGTATAAAGATGCGTCGTTGTAAAAGACGTGTCTGTAAGAGAAAGACACTTTTCGGACAACCTAACACTATACGAAACGTAGATACGTTACCGAATGCAACTATTAAAATTGTCGTCTACGTAGTTTCGAAATTGTACACGCAATTTGCACGTAATAATCGTCAGCTCAAAGAATCGAAGCTGAACCAAACACGTCTCTGTAAAACGAAGATCTTGGAAGATAAATTAAAGTAAAAGATTCTTAGACGAACGACAAGTAATTTTAAACTAGGGCGATATAACGATGATTAACGATGACTGCGCGTATACTTGTTCGTTGAACAATGACTTTTCCAGCCTAATTAAACGTCCCACGGATGCTACATTATTCGAATAAGCTGTGCTAATGCTGCGAAATAATCATAGAGAACGATAGATCATCTGAAACTATGAAATCCCAAGATATCTGAGATAACGCGAGTTTGCCGTGGTAAAACAGCAAACATCGTAATTTAGTTTCAGAAGCTGTGAGCCCAGCGAGCTTCAAGTGACGAATTTAGCGTTTCTGAGGAACGTAACGCAAAAAGCGTCCCAGTTCGCAGCGCATTAAGCACTCGTGAAATTAAGCACTCTCGAGCGCTTAATTTATCATGAGACAAATTTCCGCTAAGTCTTCTTCATTGTGCGGGACAGACCGCGTCCACTAAAGCTTAGAAAGGTTAAAGGTGAAATTCCTCTTAGCGTATAAACAGGATAAATGGAAAAAGTGCAGGTCGCGACTCGTGTCGCACGCGCGGACTTGTTTCTCCGAAAGAAGTCTAATTATTTACCTGACAAAATTACTGTCGTAAAGTGTGAAAATCTGATTTCCAACTGGTGCTAAACTTTCGTGACAGTAATTTCATTTGGAGTTCTGGAAATTACTTTTCCTTTTTTCTTTTCTTTATTTTTTTTTTTCTTTTTTTTTTTGGCCCTTTTCTTTCCTTTGCTTTTGTACCGTGAATATTTTAACATAGCGGAACCTCTGTTATGCAAACATTCTACTTATTTGAATATTTGTTCTCCTATGCGAACGTTCCGTTATCCTGACACAATGTATCGTATTAAAATATTATATGTAATAAGTAGATGGCGGGTGTTTATGCAAATTCGCATTTTTCATGAATACCATTAAAGGAATAGAGTTTAACTAAACTTTACTACGCATGATACCACGATGATTTACGATAAGGTTAGCTAACAATACGCTGTGGATTCCGTAGGAACTCCCACCAACGACAAAATTATTTTGCAAAACGTGTTACATAACCAGCCGGGGGATGGATGAAACTAGCGATAGCGGTAACGAAGACGTATCACTTCGTTTCGTGACATTTACAGGTTCATGGAGAAGAAACTTATTATTTAAACGCTTGGAGATCCAAGAGAAACGTAATATCTACGAGCGAAGCAAGCCAAGTGTTGGTAAAGTTACGTGATTTCAATTATACGATATTTATCAACGAAATTTGGAATTCAAATCGACGAAATCGATATTTTTCTCGTGTAAACTTCATAGATGTATGTAAGTAGCATCGCGAGCTGTATACAATTTTCAGAAAGTACTGAGAGAGTCTCGATGGTTGCGCACACGTTTAAAAGGCGTACTCGTGTAAATGAAAAATCATCCTTCGGAATGGTTCCATTCCGAGATCAAATCGATTTCAACGTGAACTTAAACGGTGTATTTCGCGCTATAAATCGTCCGCTCGCTTGCCGCTCTTCAAACGATAAAATTGATAAAAATGCCAGCAAAGTTCGCCGAAGATTCCGAAGATAAGAGAGGGACGTATAATCCGAGCGAAGGCTTCTGAGAAACGCGCGATTCAAACGTAACGCAAGTTTATTGGGCAATAAAGTTTCGTGGTTTACGCGCGTGTTCCAGAAATAAACACGTTGCCTGTTGTTCTCTTTTTCTATCATGCGACGCATAAATTGAAATGTAAAGAAGATCCGAGGACTAACGAACGGCCAGGTTAGCCTTTCAAAACGATCTTGTTCTATTTTATAGTTCGCCGGTGGAGAAAACACGAGGAGAAAAACGAAGCAAGGGGAGAGGGAAAAAGCGAAAGAAAGTTAGATTTCGCCGTGGGGAATTCCATTCCAGCGAAAAGGGTTACAGTTTCTCCACTCATTTACGATGACGAGCGGTATAAAGCTTTAACTACTTTAAAAAAAAAAAAGGAAAAAAGAAAAAAAGGTCGTCTCGAGGCTTCTGGCTAGTAAATTTTGTCGCGTGAAGAGATTGCGTGTCTCTTTGTGTTCGTCCTACGTTTCCAAGTGTTTCGTTTATGTTTAATACACTTCCTTCCCGTACGTTTAGTTTTAAAGTCTACGAAGTTGCGAGAGTCGAAAGACTCGTGACTGCAACAAATTTACAGACCTTTGGTCGGTATCGTGTCTTCTACGATCTTCTAAAGAAACGCCTCGTAGATAAAACGAATTACATCGCGTGTGATTCGAATCGCAAGGTCTACACGGCCTATCGATGATCGGCGATCATTTCTTCTTCGCTTTGACGTTCCCATTTTCTAACACTAAATTCTAACGCATCGACATCGTGTTGCCAACCCGATACAACCGATCGTTTCCAACGTCTTGTAAATCTTAACAAGTTCGATTCTCAAATTATAAAACGACGTACTTCTACGTCTTGCGAATCGCATCTTCGATTAAGACAAACTTTTAATATCGTTCTCTTGGATGATAAGTTTCCTATCGGTAAGCGGAAAATCGTTTTAACGGATAATTGAAAATTTACGAAGAAACGTACGCCCGTTGAAAAGCTCGCGATATCCAATTAATTTGTCTAACGTTTCAGTACTTGGAACATCGTATTCAAATGAGAAGCGCAGCTAACTTGAGATCAGCTTTTACCGAGATTGACGGGTAATTGAAGTGCAAACGTTTTATGCTTCCTTTTATATTCGGTTTCTGGTTCTTGGCCGGCTTTCCTTTTTCCTATCGATTCCTCCTCGAGAACAAGTATATCACACTTAGACGTTCTCTCGCTTTCAGTGTCCCGTGGTCTGATCGGCACAAGATATTCCATGAATATCCGATGGATATCCATATCTTTCATCATTATACAGCGGTTCAAGTACTCTCGGTATACACAAATATCTTCAGAAATTTCTACCAGCCAGCGAAGAAACGTGTTACATCTAAATAAAACAATTCGTTTCAACTTGCCTCTGTGTGATAATAATTCACGCTTTAATTCGTTATTCGTTTCGCGCTATATTTTATTTATAAGTTGGTGGTATACCGGATCCATCACAATTTAAGAAATTTTAATTAATTCAAAGTACACCTTTAAACTCGAAGCATTATGTGGCGTTAATACATTTCCGGAGTGCCTCGTTGATCAAAAGTTTCCAAACTTCCATGGCTGCTCGTTAGTTCTAATTTAAAAACGAGAAACTTCCTTACACCGAACGAATAGTATACAAAGGCCACTGTTACAAAAGTCAATTTATTCGAGTCATTAGCTTGAAACAACGACTTTATTCGAATGTATATGACATACTCGACAAAATACACGTGGAATCTTTTCGTGTCAGAAAGAGCAGTCGTTATAATCCCAAAGATATTCCATCGGTTCTACTCAAAAGAGGAGAAGAATGTGATATATCTTGGATCTACGGTACGTAAAACGTTCAACGATTCCGATAAGCCTTTACAGCCATTTTCAATCCCATTCTATCCGATCGAGGAATTTTCACAGTAAGATTGCACGCTTGCGTCATCGTCCAAGAAGCGTCCGCATCGCGATCGAACTTTTATCTTTTCCTTTCGTCTTTATCTTTCCGCGATACCACGAAATAATGATAAATTCGATCGGATGGTAAAAATTCGGCTTCCTTGGAAACAAACGGAGACGTCGCTGACTGATAGAGTCTCACAGTGCTGTTTAACCGTTTGAGTGCTAAGCAGCGCGATTCCGCTGTTTCGATTTTGTATTTTCTATTTCATTGTTATCTTCTCGATAATTTTTATTCGACAAAACTTGGAATATTTGTAAACCAATAGTACGTATATATCGTAATATATATGTATTTCATAAAGTGACAAATATGACGAGCGAGATTCTCATCGCAATCGATTAAGGCAAGCGCTATCGCGCTGTTCCGGATTTTTCGACACTGTTTTTCCATTTAACACTTTCACTGCCACGTTGGACATATACGACCGGTCACGGTTTCTCCTGTGACGGTGGTCCACGGTGGTCCACGGTGGCCATTGGTGACCCGAGCGCTTCAACTTCTTACAATCGTAAAAATTGTATGAAAATTGACAATTAGGGTATTTTGAATATAACCGATAAATAGAAAATACTTTGAAACAAAAAGTGCCCCATTGAGCAATTAAACATTTTTATTGGAACATCAATAAGAAAAAAATGAGAACAAATCTTGCACCTAACGGTGCACTGTGTTCGCGTCCATATCTTTGAGGGGTAATCTACGAATATTATTATAAACACAGCTTAGAAAATGATCGTAAATGCTGCTTTATAATCACATAATTGAAGTTTGAAGTGCGAACATACCTTGCTATTATATATAGAATATGCAAATACCGTTTATTAATATCTTCTGCACGTTTCAACGATATATTCTGCACGTTTTGCTTATTAATTATTAATTAAGTTAATATGTCGCTATCAACTGTTAGCAAGACGCCACGGTGGTCAGCAGTGACCACCAATGAGATAAACGGTCCATCGGGGAAGAACGTTGTCTTACGTCGTCAATTTATTATTATTTTGCCATTATATGCTTTGAATAATAAAAATACTCCCGTGGCGTCCTCAGCGAAACGTGTGATTTCGGCGTGGCAGTCAAAGTGTTACACTGTTGCAATCTGATTGTGATCGATGAGGTGATTGAGGTACCGCGAGCTACTCAGAGATTACTTTTATCCTCAGGTTCTCGTGATTTCAATAATTCACTCCTTGTTTTCGGCAAATCATGTTTTTCATACCTGAGGTTCTTCGTTTGAATATTAAACACGGAAATAATCGTTGGAATAAATTGCTGGAATATTAAACACGGAATACCAGTGATATCTATTTCAGAGTTTGAAACTTCAATTCTTCGTATCGAAGGAACTGTTTGCGAAATGTGAAAAATTCGTTTGATAGAAACTGATCCTTTGCGAAAAAGTAGAGGCAACTTCTTTCTCAACGATAAAAAATAATCAGGTAATTTTCATTTTTCCATTGCAATGACTAGTTACGGAAGAATTTACAGAGAAATTCCACTATGTTTTTCCAAACCATCCCCCACCAGTTCATCGAAAAAAGGGAAAAAAAGGGAAGAAAAAACAAGGAACTCTGAACGCGTTCGTCCGAAGAAAAGACTTCACCGAGCGAGCAAGATCCGCGAAAGTTTCCTAAAAGTTTTCCAGGGGAATGTTAATACAAAGTTAAACGAATCCTCGTCGAGCAAACAAATCGATGCCACGTCTGTTTTCTCTGCCAGCGACGATCCTAAAATCCGAAATTTTTTCACGCTTCCGCACGACGCTCGTCGCGTCGTGTGTGCTGCTGGCTTTGTGCTTTCTTGCAGCTCGTAACTACGTTTCGCGCGCTTCTCTCTTCCCACCCTTTCTTCCTTCACGAAGTTTCTGGTTTGCTGAATCTTTCAAGGTGCCTCTGGGTAAAAGGAAACGACGCGACTGCCTGTCGCCGCTGCCTGTCCACGGTAATTGCCGCGTTTTTCGTCTCTCTTTCTCTTCCGAGTATGACGCCACGCCATAGGTCAACTCACCGACTCTAACAAGTTTTTGATGCATCTGGTGTCTTGATACGCAGAAAACGTGTCGACAGTCAACTTGGCGGTTGATTCAATAAGGATACTGTGGCCAATTGGTCTAAAATATCGTTGCATTAAGAAATGAGAGCTTTCGCGAGCGAAGGATTCCAAGCGATTGTTTCAACAACGTAACGCGAGAGAGGCAAACGTGGTGCTATAAATTTCACGTCTTAAATATCATCGTATCATCGACGTAATCCAAATCAATAGGTTGCGGATGTTCATGCAAATTCATGTAAATAGTACAAAAAAGAAAAAAAGAGAAATGAAGCTTCGGGGGATATTTGTTTTGCCCACTAAATATTACAACGAGTATGATATTTTAACTGTTTTATATATTTTTGCATAGTATATGCGTTGGATTGTTTAGGTGTAAGTTCATGGCTGTATATTGGTGAAATTCAGGTGCAAAGTAAAACGAAAAGAAACATTTTACTCGACTTATTAATCCTCTGCGGCTGAAAAATATTTCTCGCGGCGTTGATTAAACAAAATTTTTTCGAGAGCAAGCTGTCTATTTCAAACAAACTTTATACGATAATCTGTTTATTTTCGTCCTTCTTTAACGATAAAAATAATATATAGGGGAGAGAAAATTCCGATATTATCAACACCGCTGTAGAGGTAAGAATACAAAATAAAAGATTGACATTTTCATGCAAAAGATAGAAGATACTAGGTTGTCCGAAAAGTATCTTTCGTTTCATAAGATGATAATACATGAACAACAATTTCTCTTTTATATTATTTTATTGAATCAGGTATCATCCACTTCGTTCTATTTTTATTATTACGTTCGTGCGTAATTCAATGAATTAATATAAAACAAAAAAAACATTGTGCCTCTATCATTTTCTTATAAAAGGAAAGAAACTATTCGGACAACATAATGCATGAAAATCTTTCCTGACGACGATCGTGGTGAATAGTTGCACTACAACAGTTGCACTTGATGACGGTCGCCATAAAATTCACAGAGGAATTTAATAAATAGAGTGGCGTTCACTAGGTTCAGGATCACATTCGCTAAATGGCGGAAGACTTTCGTACAAATCGTACAAATGTTGCGGTATAGATGGGGTCCAACGACCTAGATCAGAACAACGTTGCTAGGAAATATCTGTGATGTATCGGAATTTAAAGTACAACGGTGAATTGTAGGTGGAACTGGAGGGCAAGTTACAGTTGCACGGTTTGTTGAAACTAAGTTCTTATTTATACTTCGACGCGACGATAAATACAATGTGTTTGCCGTGGAAAGCTTTTCCAATTGTTTGCTCGATGCTTTCGCAACCGTTGAAATTGAAGTCGTTAGATGTTGTTGTTTGCGATTGGCCTTAAAATTTTTGATCGCGCGATGCTTGTGTGCTGCGTTTTCTGGCGATGATACAAAACGATACGAAGAAACTGGAATTAACTCGACTGGATAATAAAGAAAATTGCGAATAAAAGACATCGATGTTAATTCGAATCGAACGAGTCCATGAAATTTATTAATTTACGTTATCTGGCATTTCAAAGCGGTTCTTCAATTATAGATTATAATAATTTTCAAGCAAATTATAATACCGCTAATTGTAAATTTAGCACGTGCAAATTTGTGTAGAACCTTTAATGAAATGTTGCTATCGAGGTTTGCGGATTTCGTGCAATTCGCCAGGGTACAGGTGTGTGTACAAAATTCTGCTGTCCATGCGAGAGCTACATCAAAAAGACAGCGAGAAACGATAAAAGTATTTCAGTGTAAGTATTACAAAACGAAGTAGAGATGGAGATGGAGATGGAGTGGAGGAGTTCAAAGGGACGTGAAATATTTAAGGAAAGAAGAAGAGGAAGAAGGAGGAGAAAAAGGGTGCAGGGAAATCTCAAGAGATCAAAAATGTGGCAAAAGGAACGGACGCGAGAAAGCAAAAAGTAGAACGGGAAACGAAAACGAGGAAGAAAGATAGAGAAGCAAAAACTGAAAGGAAATGCGAGTTCTAAGATGTAAAGGGGAATAATAAAAGTGGAGAGAATAATAAAATTAGTTGGAAACAAAGAAAAGGTATCGTTCTGTTGCATTTTATACGAAAAGGAAAGTAAAATACCACGTTTTCGTTTCAAAAACTCCGAGTATGCGGAACATAAATTGTAGATGCAAATGTTTCAGACTGTGGAACAAATTTCAAAGTAGCAAAAAGATTGAAACGACACGTAAAAGCTCACTTATCGCGCAAGTATAAAGTTCAAACAAACAGGACAAGAACATTAACTTTAATTGCATTTTTCTACCTACTTCCTTCTTTCTCAAGGTTTTAATTCAGTCAGCTCTGTACGAGTAAACCAGTCGTAAAAATTGAAAAATTTCCTGATAATTATCGTCTTTGGTCATTTTAAATTGATCAATGTTTTTATCTACTTATTATTTGATTTCTAAACTTTCTTTTTAAACCGTAAAAAATGTCGATTTTTGAACCATTTTTCTTCATAAATATAAACTTTCTTTCTAACAAGAACACCAAACAACAAATTTCTATTGTGGCAGCAAACATGTAGATTAAGGCGATTCCTACCTTTCATTGAAAAATTTTCATTTCAATCTTTCATCGCCTAGAATCAAACATACTATAAACACTTATTATCCAAGTTACAGTGACACGCCAAAATTATTTATTTATAATTCTCAATGAGAATTGATTGTAAAAGTTCTGCCAAATAAGAAAAGAAAAAAAATCTTTCATCGTATAAAAGGACATGTAATATTAGGCAACAATCTTAAATTTAAAAAATTGTAGCTATAAATTAGCGTTTATATATCGCATGGAAAATACGATTGTCTTAAAAAGATGGATTTAGAATCTTCCTTCCTGTTTCAATCACTGATTTACAATCATTTTATATTCATAGAATTCGAAATAGGTTACTACTCTATTTCCACTGTCGAACATCTTTTCTATTGATAGACGCGTCAATTAATCGATAAAAGCAGCTCCGTATCGACCCAACGTACAATTAATTTTATTACTGATAATTTAGCAGAACGCTACTAGTACGCTAATCGTTGCACCGATCCAAGTACAACACGTTGCGTTTACGCTGGCTAGCGATATCTTTACGTTCTGGCAACGCGCGATCGACAAATTTTGGTTTTCACCGATACGAACGACGCTGTTCCAGCCAATTCGCTATTAATAAACTTCGTCACGCTGTTAGGACGAAATAGAACAGAGAAATTTTTCAACTCTTTATTAACTAGAAGATTCTAGAAGTCGTTTTCTTCTATGAAATTTCTGAAATGATATCGCAATTTTCTAAAAAGAGAAAAAAAAATTGCAAACATAAAATAATACTAAAAGAGAAATGGGTACTGGAAATTAAACCAGAAGAAGTAAATTGTTGAGAAAGTTCGTTCGAAATGGAAAACAAATTAATTTATCAATAACTCGATCGTTCACCTGTGAGCAGATTTATTTGCTATAATTTGGATAATAATTTTCAACTTCTGAAAGTCTGTAATAAAATGCATTTTATTCGCATCTCTCGTTATCAAAGAAGCAGATTAAAAATGTGTTTGAATCTCAAGGATCCCTGTCGTTGCATAATATATTCTTATAGGTAGAATAATTATATTTCGATTCTAAAAAATAATTTACATTTAGAGCTAACTTTTACAGGTATTTTCAAAATTGGCGATTTTTTTTTTTTTTTTTTTTTTAATACATCGGCCTTCTATGAAACCGACGGTGTACAAAGTATAATAGGATTCTACGTAAGCAGAATAGTTTCATTGGCTTTACGAAAGTGAAATATTTAATCGACTGTAATCCTACGCGAGTAGGGAGCATACACTTAATTCATAGAATATAGTACATTGGATGTAGAATTCCAGTTAGAATAGGAGTTACCGAAATCCTACGATCTATCGGCGAAATTATCTAGAGCCAAACTTTATGATCGTTTTGGGACTCAGCGATACCACGCAAGAGGAATTTTCCTATTTCGAATTAACCTGTTCTTAATTTCTGTTAATTTAATCGAGTAAAATGCCGATACTAACTCCGAACGATGATCATAAACATAGCACATACTGCAAATACCAATATTCTAAGACGAAATCTTAGGCACAATGCGTTTTAGATTCTCCAATATATTGGGTTGGCAACTAAGTGATTGCGGATATTGCCATTAGGTGGTAATAACAAAATCCGCAATCACTTAGTTGCCAACCCAATACATAACTGTTAAATTTTTTTTTATTTGGAAGAATTTTACAATCGATTTTCACTGAGAATTATAAGTAAATTATTCTGATGTGGTACTAACGTTTAAATCTAAAGGGGTAATATCCTTTTAGCCTGCGGATCTGATCCGTCGTGTCAAGTAATCGAGTAACTAACGGGTTTTGGTGATTGTTAATTCTTATGTTATATCTATTGAGATATGTATAATTTTCTGTGTTGGACTAGGTTAAACGCACAGTAAGAATACTTGTATGCGAGTATCAGTGTGTGGGAGTATGTGTGTGCGTGGCGTCTCAAAAACAGATGAATGTAAACTGTCCAGTCGTTAGAAGCATCTGGGAGAGCCGTCGGTTAACAGTCGGGTATAGAAGAAAGTGCTGAGACGCGTGCAGATATGTATCGATAAATATAATAGAGATCGTCCATTAAATAAATGTATAACTATTTAAACATTAATTAAAAGTGTAAATTTTGTGTTCCCATAACATTATTTCGGCTTCAAAGATCCAAAATTCTCGACAATAATTTTATATGCTAGACTAGGTTAGCTGCGTAGTAGTAATACTTGTATGCGAATATCAGTGTGCGGAAGTATGTGTGCGCGCGACGTCTCGAAAACAAAGGAATGTAAACTGTTCAGTCAGTTAACAGTCTGGTATGGAAGAAAGTGCTGAGACGCGTGCAAGCGTGTATCGATGAATATCTTTGAAATCGTTTATCAAACAAATATATAACTATTCTAATATAAATTCTAAATGTAAATTTAGTATTCCTACACCATTATTTCGGCTATTAAGATCGAAAATTCTCAGCAATATCTATTACTGAATTTGGATATTTCTTCTTTAACTGTAGGTATCTTAAGGTCGCGATGTATCGTTTCGTTGGTAACATACCAAGGTGCATCTATCAAGGATCTTAGAGTTTTTGATCGGAATCGTTGGAGAATTTCTATGTTGGATCCCATAGGTCCAAACAGGTTTTAATATGTCTTTATATAACGTTATTTTACTCTGCACGCTCAAGTTGGAGCGTCTGCCAACGAGCCAGTAACTGTTAAATAGATAGTACATTTGTATTGTAGCGAAGAGCGAGCAGACACGTGTGTGCATACCCATTCTGAGTATGTGTGAGCCTCGCAAGACGGCTCAGGTCTCCGTTGAGACAAAAGAGCGACCAGAAGAAGAAAAGAAACAAGCGAATGGGTGCCTTTTAGTCCTTCAGAGAATAACCTACGTGCAGGGCTAGATTTAGTTAGTATATGAATAAAGTTTAAGTTTTGTTCTCTCCAAATCCTCTGCATATCTCAATAATAACATCGTGTTTCATTTTGTATTGAATTATTTACTTGCAACCCAAATCTTCTGAAGTAATTATCACTTGAATAAAAAAATAACTACCTTAGAATCGCAAATTACAATATCTCGATATACCAAGCGACTAAAAACCATTAAAAAGTTATTATCTCGACAAAAATTGCTCCTCTCTGTTCATAGAAAGATTCGTAACTTGATTCTACATCTCTGAAATTGAATTAATCAGAGTATAATTCGATTAAGCTAGTTATGCTTCTGATACAAAAGGTTAATTTTTTAGTAACCTTGTCAAATACCTTTGCGTTGAGTTTTTTGTCGATTCTCTGTAGTGGCAGTCTAACATGTTGCGACTTAATCCTCTTGGCGACTTACACCCTTCGCAATATGCCTGGGGACTCACGTCTCTGAGCTAGAAGACCCACAAAGAAAGGATAAATTTGCCAAATTGCACTCGTACCAGAGGTATAACTCTGTCTAAGGATCCATTTGATAAACGTCCTAAGGGACGTGAAGATAAACGAGTCGGTTGTTGAACTTTCACTCTACTAATTTCAAACAACTAACCATAGTATCGAGCTGGCATAAATCCGTCAGCTATTTCGTTGGTCTAAAGACTACCTTCATCTTGCGTTCGTTGCGATATTTGCATCACGGTACCAGCGTCAAATTCTCCAAGGAAGGAGACACGATAAAATTGTCTGGTGTATGACGAAATAGGCCATCAATTATTCCATATAGTTTCTCTATTCCTGTACGTGAAACATGTCAGGAAATTTCCTTAGCCGATTATCTTGGTAGTCTTTTAACACAACAATGTTGACAGTCGTAAATAAAATTGAACAGGCGAATATCACGCGGGTCAATTTAAAGTTTGCCATATTTTAACCAGCGAACCTCTAAACGAATATGGAAATTATCGATGGTCACAACACGTTAACAACTCGAGCGAAGTGTTAACTCGTCTGCGTCCATTATCGGACGAGAAACGACGACCAAACTTTTTCACTATTGAGATATGTCTCTTGGAGGATTTGAAAACAATGCCGAATCATCAATTCGGTTTCCGAAAGCAACATTCTACGATAGAGTAAGTTCATAAAAGTCATAAGTCATAAGTCATAAAATCAGCCAAGACTTAGAAAAGAAAAAATATTGCTCTGCGGTATTCCTGGACATTCAGCAGGCGTTCGACAAAGTGTGGCATGAAGGACTTTTGTTCAAACTAAAGAAAATCCTACCACACACTTGCTACTCCATCTTAAAATCATATCTAACCAATAGGCTGTTCATGATTAAATACTTGAACGCTATAACCGCAACATTTCCAATAGAAGCTGGCATACCCGAAGGCAGTGTCCTCGGGCCTCTGCTGTTCACCATCTACACTGCCAACTTTACCAACTTTAACAGAGATAACTACAACGACATTTGCCGATGATACAGCTTTATTAGCATCCCACTCAGACCCGATAATTGCCTCCTCAACTCTCCAGCGAGGTCTCGGCTCTGTGGAAATGTGGTTCCAAAAATGGCGCTTCAAAATAAATGAAAATAAATCCAGTCATATAACCTTCACGCTGCGAAAACAATCCTGCCCACAGGTGACCATAAATAATATTCCAATTCCAAACGAAGATATCTGGGCATGAATCTGGACAGAAGAATGACATGGAAACGGCACATCGTAGATAAATCCAAACAACTGAAATCAAAACTGAAAAAATTCTACTGGCTCATTGGCAGACGCTCCAACTTGAGCGTGCAGTGCATAATTCAATAAACTAATATAAAACCAAAAACATCGTGAGTCTATTATTTCCTTATAAAACTATCGACATATTTATAATTTTGTATTCTCAATCCAGTGATTGGCCGCGTAGTAGTGACACACGTATGTGAATACGAGTGTGCGGAAGTATGTGTGTGCATGGCGTCTGGAAAAACAGATGAATGCAACTGTTCCGTTGGCAGTGCGATATGGAAGACGGTGAGACGAAGAAAGTGCCGAGACGCGTGCAAACGTATATCGACGAAGATCCTGGAAATCGTTTATTAAATAAATCTAAAACTATTTTGATATGAATAGCAAGTGTAATCTTAGCGTTCCTTTACTTTTATTTCGGCAATTAAGATCCACAATTCTCAACATTCACGAACTCCATACAATACTTAGAAACTCGTATTCGCGCGAGTTTCGTGCATCAAGCAGAAAACCAAAACAGACTGGCTCGAATTTGATCCCCGCCAAAGTTTTCGCAAGGGTTTCGCTGGCAATCTGCAGAACAGCGGAGCGTCCTTGTTGACGTGGCGGGGTGTCGTTTGCACTGGCCGGATTGCTTCCTTTCCGTTTACCCCGCCGCAAGTACATAAAGAGAGAAAGAGAGAGAGAGAGACGATCCAGGCGTAATCTGGATCCAAGGGAATTGCGTCCTTAGGAAAGCCGAGGAACCGAGCCACTTTAAGCCTGACTCGAAACACGGACTTCTTCCCGACAGTGAGGATAACGTAGCCAGCTCAGGTGAAAGCGTTTATTGTTCTTCCTCTTGACAAGATCGAAAGAGGGAAAGGCGAATCCACGTACAGAGGAGAAGGGAAAAGAGCGGCCGAATCAATAAGCACGATCCTTGTCCGTGTTTCCTGCAGCCTTCCGCTTATCGGTCATTTCAATCCTTCGTCTCACAATTTCCGGGATCCGTTTTCCTCGCACCGAATCGATTTCACGGGATTTCATTCGACGTTTCGACGTAACGCGTGTCGGCCGACACTCCAGCTGTGTAATTATTGGGATAATCTCGTTGATACGCTGATATTCGTTTCATACGAAGGAATTCGATGGAGAAGTGGTGGTAGATATTCCTCTTCGACAGCCTTCTGACACCTATTTTTCCCAATTTTAGTACAACTTCTATGTTTAAAAAGTAGATTGCGAATTTTTATATTTCTAGCAAAACTTTTTAACACGTTGACTGCCACGCCTGTTTTCAAAGAAATCTCCGTCAGGCCACGCGTACTGCAGTACCAAGCGTTCTCTGCTCGGTGCTCCCATCGATATTTTCATAATGCGAGTCGCTCATCTGGTGGTCTTACCTCTCGTTTCTTTTGTTTCCATTCCTTCCTATTTGTTTCTCATTTCTCCACTTTCTACGAAATCAGTTTGAATCTTGGTCGAGCAACGAACGGTATAACTTAAAATCTCTGCCCTAATTCGTTACAATGTCGAAAAGAAAAATTGAAAACTTCTTTCTTGGTAAGTCAGATAGCAGTGAAAAAGAAAGCTTTTACGAGGCTTATGATTCCGGAAGAAGCATTAGACGCGCATGCAAACTATGTTATGCAAATAAAAGACGTCGAATGGACCGAACAAAGCCACAAAAGAATTTGAAGAAAACAACTTATTGACCAAATTGTCCCGACCAACCTCAGCTATGCATAGAATGCTTTAAAGTTCTACATGCTAAATAATTTTTTTAATCAACCATTTTCGTATTACTTTTATAACAATTCAACAGTTTTATTATTATGGAATATCTTTTCAAATACCTACGACGGTCCATCGCAAGTAGTCAAATAAGCGACACCCGAATATGGGTTTCGTGGCGTAACCAGAAACTTTGCTGACACCCGAATACGGGTGTCGTGGCAGTCAACGTGTTAACGCATCTCTAATATTTCGATCATTGAAATTTCTCAGCTTGGCGGCAAACGTAGCGACAATCCTGACGATCGTAGAGTGCGGGTGTACGTTATATCGAAAAACGCGGTAAATACAAGCAACGATACAAGAACTATATCTTCGTTTATCTGCAAGATGTCAGGAATCTGCAAGCTTTTGTGCGATTGGCTGAAATCTCAATTTCTCCATCAAAGTTTCTCCCATTTTTCTAATATTGCTTGCCGTTTCTACTACTACGATCCTTCGATCCTTCAAACTAGATTTCTATGCCCTCGCCGCTAGAATTTCACCAATCTTCCCATCAACGTAGAAGGCATTGCTCAATGCTCAGCCCGTGTAACGATAAATTATATTTCCCACTATCGATTCGAGATACAGACCGCCTGAAATAGTTGCGACGGCAAAGGAATCCTTAGAATCGTCTACGGTTGTCAAATAGCCGGCAGAAACAATTTCCGTGAAATTGACTAGTAGCTGACTAGTAGCAGAAAGGACACCCTTCGCCGCAAGTAATCGACTAAAGGCTACTTCTGCCAGCATAAAGTACATTCGGCTAATCACGGTGCAACCAATTAAAATTTTTCCCAAGAGATGCGCTCGCGTGACGAAACAGAATCTAAAGCTTCTTATTCCGATTAGTTTAAAATCGGTCGTTAATTCCAAAATTCCAAAGGATAACGCACGGTTGCTTTGTGTCGTGGACAATGCTGCGAAGGATTCTGTAGGAAAATTAGATGCACCAAAGTAACAGAGAAAAATGGGATGGAGAGGCAGAGAGGCAGAGACAGATGGAGGACAGAGGATCTGCAAGGAGGCGAGGAATCCGACAGAAAGAGCATATAAACGCGAAGCGAGTTACGAAACGAAGGAAGAAAAGTACGGCAGACAGAAGTTGAAAGGAAAGCCGGGGAGTGCATGAAAAGATAAAAGCAGCTGGATATAACGTTAAGGGAGTAAACTCGGAAACACGAAAGAAATGTCATGCCGTGCATTTTACCGGGAATGGAAAGTAAAATAGCGAATTGAAAGGAAACGAGGATTAATATAAAAAAGAAAGGAAAGAGAAAAAAAGAAAAAAGGGGAGAAGGAAATGCGGCAACTGTCGGACTAGGAAATGGGAAAGTCGAAGGAGAGGTCGGAACGTAGGCAAAACGAAGGAAAGAAAATAGAATAGCGGAGAAAAGGCGACGCAACGACGTAGAAAAGATTGTGCGAAAAGCTACGAGATATTATCGGTGATAACCGGTGAAAGGAACCTTTCTCTGCAAGATGCAGGAACAAGGATAATCGTAACCTGGATTATCCAGTGTATGATGTCACATATTTTCGAATCTGACGCGATAATTTTCATTCTCTTTCTTATCGAAACCTTGTTCGTAGTTGCAGCGAGAAAAGTATCGAACTTTCAAAACGATTATAAAGAGTACATAGTACGTTTGGCTGGATGCTTTTACGCGCAGCTTGTAGAAGCAGGAAAGGATATCTCGTGAATGAAGAGAGCTGCAAGTTCGCTGGAAAACTGGAAAGAAGACAACACGATTCTTCCTTTGATGTTTTAAAGTTCATCGGGATTCTTTTGTGATATATATGATACGCTTCCCTGAAGAACCGTACAGCTGTATCGTAACTTTTTCAAATAAATAGTACGTTTATTTATTGGACCATTGGATGGCTCTTCTTTAAAGAAAAACACTTCATCGCCGTTCCCTGTGTTCTCGCGTGAAAACGCGATGTGAAAATATTAATATAAATAAAAATCAAAAACGTTCTTCTTTTCACATGTACGCGCTAATCAAACGAATTTCAATGTACAGCTCGAATTTAAATATTTCACCGTCACAGATACAGAAACTTTTCAAGAGATATCTTTAAAATCGTTTTGCAGGAAGATTGCTTCAATGGTAATTTTGATAAATAATTGTAAAAAGTATCTCTCGTTACTCCGAAACGAACGTGCGTGAAAGAAAAGCTCAAATAACAAAATAATAGGTAGATTACCATTCCTTCGATCACGTTCGTAGAAGCATTGCACGAACATCCGCAGTTTAATTATTACGTTAAAACCGTTCCTGATTTTTTACCAAATTTCGTTCATTCACCATCTATTTTGACAAAGATTCCTATCTTAGAATCTGACACATTTTCTTCCTTTTCCCATCCATGTCGCGTTAAAATATTCTCCCTTAGCGGCCAAGTTAGATAAACGTTACAAAATCAAAAAATCGTATATCCCTCGGTATTATATTAACAGCAATTCTCTCCCCGTGTTTTAATCGCGTTTTAATCGCTTTTTAACCAACCATGCGATAGATTCGATATCGTGCGAAGCAAAACAGGCTGATAGGGTGGAAACAGCGATAATACGTTACAATGG
This sequence comes from Bombus pyrosoma, assembly GCF_014825855.1. Taxonomy (NCBI): domain Eukaryota; kingdom Metazoa; phylum Arthropoda; class Insecta; order Hymenoptera; family Apidae; genus Bombus; species Bombus pyrosoma. The sequence continues at coordinate 2,675,331 of NC_057780.1, read as the reverse complement.
GGTAAGCGAGAGGCGGGCTGCAACGTACGCGGTGATATTAAAAGTGAAACTGAACAAAGAAAATGGAAGAGACACGCGTTCGAACGAATATCGAATGGGGATGCGGAAAAAGATAACGACGACAGAGGTGATACGTTCGCGAAACACAAATTTCCAACGAAACACAGGCGTATTCTTTACGAGCTATACTTTGGTCATCGAACAGCCGAAACGACAACGTGGTCACCGTCTCGCTTCAAACAGCCGTAAATAATACGATGCAATAAAAATTGCACGCCACTCGGAAATATTCTTCTTCTACCATTAACCCTTCGTTTCGTGACTTTAAAGCATAATAAGGAGCTGAGTCGCCGACGTGGAAACGAGTTTTCGAAACGGTCGCGACGATAACTAGAGGTCGATAAAACTCTCCTTTGGTAGAGGTTCGTTGATATTTTCTTCCTTTTCTTTTTTCTTTTTTCAAGTAAAAGGTGTTCAGCATATGTCAAATGGCTAAAGGACGTAGGGATTAGAGAAATGTTGAAAATGTATATTTACAAATTACGTAGTTTGCTCGTGTAAGAGGAGATATATAATTCATATATGGTTTTAGTAAGATAGTAAGATATTTGTCATTTGTAAAATATAGTCCGACAATATTATACTGCGTTAAGAAGTTATTTTTCATTAATTTAATCGTTGACAATTTATTCGAACGAATATCGCTACGCTTATTTATAGATAAGAGTTTCTATTTAACGCAATCGTAGACAAAGATAAGAAGGAAATAGTAGCGTTTTATTTATCGCAATCTTTAATTATAATAAATTAATTAAAATTCAGTGGATAAAAATTCAACGACTATACTTAAAATACACCGCACTGTCCACGCTAAAGAAATAAAATAGTCAAACTCGAAGATGGTATCCTGCTGGGGGTAGCCACCCACGTTTTATTTAGCAATTAAGTTAGACAAATTTACCGAATGTCCAGCTGGACAAATTCTAAAGTACAAATTAAATAATAAAAAAGAAATACTTGAAATTACTCCCTCCTACTTCATGCCACTTTTGAAAGAAAACGGGTCAGATAGAAACGCGAGATAAATCAAACGAAAGTTTTGTAAATGGGGACATTTTGAAGATTCGAAGATGGCTCTCGTATGTTTTACTGTAAACTGTGTTCTCCTTTGTTCCTCTTCTATTCCTGGCCATTTTTAAAAACAAGGCCACGTCACGTTCGTGCATAACCCACCCTGCTACGCAATCGGTAGCGTTAATTTGAAATCAAACTGCAGTGATTCAACAAATCTGATACGACGATATAAGAGATTCTTTCTTTTCCTCTAAATTAGGAATTAAATTATCGTAAATTCGATTATGCCGTTTCGTCACGAAGCAACGGCGCACGATAAACGAATCTGTCAAAAGTGAAATTGATCAGAACGAATTCCGCGTTTTGTAAATTTCTCGATTTCGCTAGCGGATAATTAGCGGCATAATTAGCGTTCGATCTCCGTAAGGAAACAAATCAAGCGTCTCTGCATTGGGTTGTCCGAAAAGTGTCTTTCTTTCCTTCGCAAACGTGTTCTTTACAACAGTGCACCTTTGTACAAACGTGAAAGCAAGTTTGTGAAATGTCGCGGTGTTTATCTCAATAGAACAAAATCTATCGTACGTAATTCGATAAAATAATATAAAACAAACAACGTTGTGCGTCTATTATTTCCTCGTAAAACGAAAGAAATTTTTCAACCTACTAAATACGAATATTCATCAACAGGATTCCACCAGTAATCACGGATTGCAAAATAAATTAAAGCATAATATTCGCAATATCAAATTTTCGCTTTTCTCCATTTTTCAATCTACGGAGTTGATCTAGCGAAACGACAACGAACCATAAAATGACGCTTTCAATCGAATGTCAGGTAAAAATCGTTGGAAAACATATAACGATCGGTCAAAATCGAGCGAAGCGATCCGCGAACAGCTTATCGGCGCGTTTCTGTCGCAGCGATCTCGTCGTAAAGTTTGCCATTTCGCGTTTCTTCCTCGAAAATTCACCCTTTTCACCCTTCTCAGCCCCAATTCTCGACGTCGACGCGCAAAACTTATAGCGAATACGCCGACGACTCTTGACTTTACCGGTAAGTTCGTTGATGCGACGACACGAGCAAACGTAACTCGTATGCAATGCAAACCTTGTTGCCCAACTTTTGCAACGTGACATGCATCATCGGCCGAGCGTGCGCCGCTTCGCCAATCTCGCCAACTCTATTAACGACTATCAGAATAACTTTGATTTTAACGCAGCTTCTTAATTCCCCCGTGATCGTTGCGCCATGTATCGTCTACGTGCCTTATACGCGTCGTTACACGAAAATCTCTAAACGCGTGCCGTAGAAAACTCTACGCCTACATATCGTGTGCAGTATATCAAACATTTCGAAATTTAATAAATAAGTAAATAAAATTTATTAAATATATGTCGGAGATGTAGGGACATCGGGCCTTTCTTTTGGAATTTGGGGAAGATCCCCAATACTTGGGCTCGAAGTGACACAACAGGTCGCTGAACTTAGCCACGGTCAGGGGATGAACGTTTTTACCTGACAGAAGAAGTACCGATATCGAGGGACACGCTGTATTAACAAACAAGCCCCGGCCAGGAGCAACGTCGGCTCTACGCGGATCTGCCTAGTAACGGCGCCTGGAATTTTGTTGATATCCCTGACCAATATGAAATTGACAAATGTAATTGTGTCGGTCTTTTATTGTAATCTCCTTGGAGAGTTTACTGATATCGTGGAGTCAGTCAGAAAGTTACCGAGCGTCACAGCTAACGTCATTTTGTGTTTTGGAAAAAAATAATCTATTGTACAAAGAGATTTCCCCGTTGACCGTGGATTCGTTTGAACCCAAGAATATTGTTAGCGGCGTTCGTTAAACTTATTAATCGTTAAACTTTGTAAAAGTCATATTTATACGTGTAAATGTAATTTCCGTTGTGCAAAACGATGGCAAATTCAAATGAAGAATTGTTACACACCCAAAATTCTAATGTTAACTCGACATATATATGTAAGATCGTTATCACGTGGTAATTCAGAGGATCGATTCTGAAGTCTGAAAATCGAGTTTATTGTGAAAACGCTTAAATAAAATACAGGAGTAAATAACAATTAATAATTAACGACAACTAATAACAGTAATAATTAAATAAATAACAAGCTTCGCGCAGTGTCTACCTGAGAATCGAGAATCGATTTTCAACGTGCTGAGCTACCGATCTTTCTCCGTCAATCTTCAATGTTTTAAACAATTACTCTTTCTGCTATGGTCTTGTCTATCTCTGATGTTGCTCTCTGTCCGTCCGTTTGGGAAATGTGCGTCTCTCAAAATGGGTGTCCGTAAAACAAAGAAAGTCCCTGTCGCTGTTGAACTCTGTAGGGAGTTTACGTATATATAAAAAATAAGGAAATAAAATTTGCATGCGAGTAGCGTGGCAACTTGTTATTTGATCTTCGTTCTGAAAGAAATACGCAACTAAAGTTTAGCTGTAGAGCGGTCGCAGTTCTCAAAACACATGAGAAATTCTACGGATTTAGAAAAATCCACCGTGTGTATTTAAGGGATGTAGCGGATTTAATCTGCATCATGGCGTTGATTCTTGTAATAAGAAAGAATGGCATTAAAACGTTATGCTGTTATTTCTGTATTTAGAGGTAGGATCGAAATAGCTATTATTTTATTCTCTGGATAAATCCATCACACCGTTCCGAGCCGAGAAACCTTTATTGCACTTTCTTACATGGACTAGAGATAAAAACGAAAGAATATCTTAAACCTATCGATTGTATCTGGAACTATCTTCTAGCTGCTATTTATTGTAGCTAGCACATCTGCATATGGATGGCGAGCGCGAACTCACGTTGTCATTTTCTACACGTTAAATTCGTTAAAAGTAATAGTAGTTACACGCAAGAAGAGCTCTCTTCTCTTGCCACCCTTTGCACCCTCCTTTCTCTTCTTTGCCCTGCTTCTTACGAACACATAGCACCAATACTTTCCCAATTTTACGAATAAATCCTTCGTTGTGCCTCTACAGAAAATAAAATGACTTTAACAGAAATATCCAAATTTCCAAGAAACGGTATCTATGAAACAATGTCACATCTTTAATTAAAATTTCATTTAAGCTACGTAGCTGTCTATAGAATCGCAGCTTCCTCGGCTTCGCTTAACGTTACGTCTATCAAACTCGAGGGAAGAGAAGGTTGAGAATTAAAAGATCCTTTCAGGCTTACGAGCTGTCGTTCACGGGAAATAAAATTATGGCAACGCGGAATCTCATACGCGATGCAAACTTCGTCTTGTTCGCAATGTGACGTTCGTAATACCCCGCGGTTGCAAACGGGCAAGCGAATGAAAGCGACCAACGAGCTGGCACACGCGCGCTACCAGAAAATGGCGCAACTCTATTACACGCTATCAGAGTGCATTATGGTACACGTGGGTGGAGAACCTCTGCTAGATGAAGACGTAAGGGTTGGTAACCATATAATCACAGTTCTAAGCACGGAACTCGTATCCCTCTCGTCCAGTCCTCTTTCTTCCATGTGTATACAACACGTGGAAAACATGGTAGCGTGTCTGTAAGAGTAACACGGCTTGCACATGCCATGTAAATGGGCCCAGCCGGGCGAACCACCTAATCCCTACCTTTCTCCTAATCTAGTCCTGGTAACACTCTTTGAAACTGGGTAGTTGAATTACACGAAAGTCATATACGGCCTTTTAAACGCGAAAAGATCGCCAGCACAGATAGACAGCCCGGATCGGCACCGTGTTCGTGTCCACTCCGCGTTTCGTAACGCGTCCGACATTCGTGGAAACTCCAAACCAAAAAAAAAAAACAAAGAAAAAATAAACTGGGCTAAGGGGACAGACGACCTAGTACACCGTGACAAGTAGACGGTCGGGATATGTCGATGATAGGGGCGAAGTCAAAAGGAATTTCAGGCCTGTGAACGTTTCTGGTATGACGGTGCTCGTCGAGATATTTTCCCATCGATTCCTGTGTTTGATTAATTTGTAAACACCTGCAGGAATTAATGTTGCGAAGTAAAAGATTTTTCATGAATTGAATTAAGATTGATACACTTCTGGCTAAAAAGATAGCCCGGGTGTGCTATCTTTAATTTCTCCATGACGCGTGCAAGGTATTTCGTCTGTAACGTATAACATCAAAACATTACGAGCTCAGAATATGCGGTTCGTTGAAAATAATGAAAAATATTATGAGGTTTAGCGTGTAACAAAAAGAGTCGTTTTATTTTAAGAACGAAATGATAGCACGTGTGCAATAAGAAAATAATAATCAACATAAATTGCAACAATAATTACTTATCAAACGTATATAGTTATTTAATAATGGGTACATCCCCCTTTATTTTCTATTACTTTTATTGTACGATTTGGTATCGAGCGTAGATTAGATTCAAAATGGATTCAAAATAGATGAAAGACGAAGGGTGGAGGTACGGTAGGAAAATGTTACGGTTGGTCGAACAATGCCGTAGAATTTTCAAACTAAATCGACTCTTCCATTGAATTATTCTCGTAATTTTATCGAAATGAAAACGGGTGAAAAACATAGATCTAAAAAACTCGTCATTTTCGTAGATCCAACGATTCGTGTGTAAATTCATGGACGATAGTTGATGCAAGATTCTGTTCGAGTATAATTTTCGAGGAAAACATAGAAGCGTTAAATAAATAGAGCGTAACCTTAACTAGGCGAAAACAATTTATGACGCCTATTTATAATTATTACGTTTCTCTACGACCTAATACATTGCAGCGCAACACAGGGGTGGTTTAATCTCCCATCGCTCGTTCCTTCACAGTCTTCCCGAGCGCGCGATTATTTCAAACAGGCACGAACGTTTCTTCATTATGGTTGACACAGAAACGTTTCGCGATGTTGTGACATACCTAACCGATGCACCGTACGATAATATGACACAACGTGTCGTGTGTAAACCATCGACGAAAGGAGGAATTTAATGGCGCGTTAGATCGCGTGCGGTAGAACATTACAATTTTCGCCATTAGAAGTCATTTTCGAAAACGCGGGTCATTCCAACACGCCGGCGAGAAAAGGAAATATCGTGCAAGTATAAGAAGTATAACCACTTTATAACGTCCGAAACCGCGCGCCACCTTGCAAGAATTCCTGATTGGTGTCGAAACTGCGTTACAATTTTCCTAACTTCGCGCAACGTTTACGCAACGCTTCACTTAACGTAGCAACAAACGCAACCAAGAATGCAATTTCATAAAGAGAATTTTATAAAATATACTGCGATCGTATTACTCGATAGTTGCCAGAAAGGAATGCTATGTAATTTGAAATTTTCGAGGACCTGTACTGTTGGGTACAGGAAGGAGTTTCGTATTTTTGTGAATAGGGTGAATCTTCGTTTCAAAGGGATCGAGATAATTTCCATGGTTTAAGAATGTTCGATCGACACCGGCGAATTCTTCTCGCTTAACAGAGACGTCTCACTTAACTGATCTGGTAATTATTAGGTTTGCTGGATCGCAAACTTTTAAAGCGAGTGGCTGACTTTTAACGTCGAGACGTTACGTTACATATTTTGCATAATATATCAGAGTCGACAGCCAAGTATAAACAATGGTTTCGATAATTCCAGTGCAGTTTCTATCGACTTAAAACACGAACAAAACGCAGTGCTGAATATGCAATTCTGCAAACTGCCATTACATTCGCCATCATTTTCCAAATTATATCGCACGATACTTCCAACGCGATACTTAGAAAATTAGCGTTATAAATACCTTAAACCTGATACAAATGTGTGTACGTCTCAATCGAAAGCTCTGTTACGAACTTAAGCCGTGTACGTACGTATAGGAACAGTGGAGCCATAAAATTCTTTTCTGCGGCCAGCAATTACTCGTTTAACTTGGTCGATCACGAGCGACGTAAAATCCATCGATATCTAAATACCGTGTGGAAAATTCGAATTGAAACTGGCACAAAGGGTCACGGATCTCTTAATTGCCAGCACAGGCGACAGCTGTTGGACGTATTAAATGCGGAACAGACTTCTAAGAATACTCGTTCGTTAGTCCGGCTGGTGACCGGGCTTTACAGAAGAATTATTTAATTGAATGCAGAGAGAAATGAATGCGGAATGAAGCGACTTCAGAAACTAGTCGCGAGACCTGTATGTGACCAGCGACCTTAATTAGCCGAGCTCAGCTACTGCGGTCCTCGACTCCTTCGGAAGACAAAGTGAAAATTACACTAATGAACAATTTTTCGTTGCCGGTCCAACTGATTCTTATCCAGTTCGAAGACATTCCCGTGGAAAGTTCTTGCTTTGACGCCGGTGACGAATTAAAGCGAGAAACAGCGAAATTTCGAGAGAAAGACACGGCAATCAGGAAAGGCGCTGGTGTTTAAAATTTATGTTGAAATCTCCGCTCGCCAAATGGATTATTTCCTTCTCGTTCTCTCCTCTCCTTTCCGCGTCCTTCTTTTCCGCTCAACGAAAAACGCCAACTGTCGCAATCTCAAATTTGCTACACGCGAACAAGAAAAGTGCAAACATCGCGTCTTTGCCCTGCGGCACATAGCCAAGATATTATTTTCTCACTCGCAAATATTCTCCGCCGAGACGAATTTTACGAAGCTTCGTTTTCAAAAATATGTCGGGTGCTCTGTACGATTGTAGTCAGCAGCAAGATCAGCGTAGGATTATTATTATTAGTTTCATCGATCGACGCGTGTGCGATTGTTCGAAAATGATAGCAGACGAGAAAATAGAAATCTACGTTTCAAGAAAAACACGTTTCTATTTTATACCTTGAATATCTCTAGCTCGAGAATAGGGAAGAAGGATACCGAATAATAGATGTGGCAAAACATTTACGATCTTTTTATTCTCAAAATACATGCCCTGATTTCGCGAAATCTAGCCAAGTTGTTAGTAGATCGTATCTTACAAGTTTTCATAGTACGCAATTTTTGATATTTCAACGTGAAACGTCGTATGAAAAAATACCTACTAATAACGCAATGACACAAATATATTGTCGCTCAGACAAGATACTCCTATGTGCTATACCTACTGTGATAAAGAGAAATCATAGACGAATAAAAAAGAATCGAATGGTTCGCAAAGAACGGAGTACTTTGATCACAGTAAACCGAGAGAGCAAACTGTGTGTGTCGCAAACTCCTGGCAATCGAGCCTTCGCGTTAAAAACGAGCCACCCTGTGTGCAAGCCCGGTGGCAGCTCTGTGAAAAGTACATCCGCCAAAAATACATTTCGCTCGTTATCATTCCATGGACCTATTTATTTTTAAAATTTTCTAGCAGAGATCCAGCCAGACCTGGACCTGCTAGCTTATTCCCTGGCGCTCCGCTCGAGCGAGTAACCGAGGCCGTTTGCGTTATTCAAATTCAAGCCGATGCCGGTAAAGGGGATTCGATCGACCCGGTATCGGAGTAAGAAAACGTTGGTCGTATCGAGTCTTTCCATCAACGAATATTTTTCCATCGAACGATTCCTAGAGAATCAAGAAACAAAGAAAGAGAGAGAGAGAGAGAGAGAGAGAGAGAGAGAGAAAAGAGAAAGGAAGAGACAGAGAGAGAGAGAGAGAGAGAAAAGGGAAGAGAGAGATTAGTTGTGGGTGCACGACCGCGCTGTTTTCCTCAGGAATATTCTCACCACGACCACTAATTGCGGATAAACTATTCCCTGCTCGCTCCTTCGTCGCAGTGTGGACACGTTGAGATAAGTACACAGCGGCGACGATGAGCAAACACGGAATGAACGCTGCGGCCGGGTACTAGGCCAGGCTAGACGCCCACCTCCGCCGCGCGAAGTAATCATGTTAATTGTAGCGTATCTGTGTGCACCGCCTTGGCACGAGGATGCATGTGAAACGCGACTCAATAGCCGATAAACGATACACAGGGGCCACCGGCACTTAACAAAATTACCGGATTCTCCGAGGGCCAATAATTTCTGACGCGGACGCGTTCAACAGCGACTGACCGGCATGGCAGCCGGTTTTCTTCTGCTACACCGGGAATCGCGGCTAATCCTCGGTGATTGCATCCGTTTTCGTGCGACCAACGATAGCAAAGCTACGGCTATGATAGCTACGTTTCGAAAATCCTTGTATACCTTGACGCGATTCGTCTGATCGCTTTCGCGTGGTAAACAGTATTTTATGGGTTAATCATGGGTATTATATGGGAATGTATCGGTCGAGGTTCGAGTAATTGGATGAGAAAAAAAGTTGAGGAAATTCGTTTAAGAGATCGATGGTTAATCGTCCGATTTTCTTGGACATAGTTGTCAGCGAATTTTGATTATCAGGATTATGTGGATTATGGTTTCTACTTTCATCGGAAATTCAAAGGAGAACAAATATATAAAATGTACGAAGTGAAGCACTTGTTGCAATATCTAGGTCTGTTATTTTCTTTTCTTCGTGTCTCTTTCGTTTCTTTATGTCCGTAGGAATATGAATCTGAGTACAATAATATTAAACGTAACTGAGAAACAGACGTTTTCTTGGTACTTTTAATTGCAATTTTTAATGTATCTACCGTACTCGCGTCTACTTTGTACTCATATCATACATGTATCTATACATGTGTATTGTGAATTTCGTTTCTTTATGTATTTGAGTACAATAATAAATATTAAACGTAACTAAGAAACAGACGTTTTCTTGATACTTTTAATTGCAATTTTTAATATATTTACCATACTCGCGTCTACTTTGTACTCATATCACACATGTATCTATACATATGAATTATATATTTAGTTTCTTTATGTTCGTAAGAATATGAATTTGAGTACAATAATATTAAACGTAACTGAGAAAAAGACGTTTTTTGATACTTTTAATTGCAATTTTTAATATATTTACCATACTCGCGTCTACTTTGTACTCATATCATACATGTATTTATACATATGAATTATATATTTAGTTTCTTTATGTTCGTAGGAATATGAATTTGAGTACAATAATAAATATTAAACGTAACAGAGAAACAGACGTTTTCTTGGTATTTTTAATTGCAATTTTTAATGTATCTACCGTACTCGCGTCTACTTTGTACTCATATCATACGAGTATTAGGTTGTCCTGAAAGTCTCTTTCTTTCGCAAACTTGTTTTTTACAACAGTGCGCCTTCGTACAAACGTGAAAGCAAGTCTGCGAAATGTCTCGGTGTTTATCTCAACAGAACAAAATCGATCGTACGTAATTCGACGAAATAATATAAAACAAAAAACTTTGTGCTTCTATTATTTCCTCATAAAACGAAAGAATCTTTTCGGACAACCTAATACGGTATACATATATATCATGCACATGTATTGATTGAGATCTGACACATTGAACATTGTACTTATTGAACAAAGAATACAAAGCATTCAAGTATATATCATTGAGAGATGTTTCAGAGGATACGTTGATATTTTATTCTAATAAATGATTTACTGAAACGAAAACTATTACTTTTTATCGATCTTAACGTAAAGAAGAAATATACTTACAGACGAAACGATTACAGACTTTGCTACGTAGCAAAGAAATATTATTACAGAAAGATTGTATCGAAATATTAAAGATTCATTCGAACAAATACTATGGAAAATTTGGGAAATCGAGGGGGAAGAATTCTTTGAGGGTAGGAACAAAGTGTTTCGGTACAAGCACGGTTAACCTGTGCTCTCCGCGAACAAAAGAATACTACTTTTAAATGTCTATTGGTCGATAGCTACGGTTATGAATTAAACATACGTATAGCCACACGGACTTGAAGCTTGAACCAAATTTAATACTGCTGTGATCTCTGCAAGTCAGATCAGTATCGAAAACTGAACATCCAATCGAGCCTTCTATACATTTTTTTTTAATCCTGACTTTTTCTTTCACACGCCAGAACTAGTTTGAAAGACTTCAATCTGCCATAGAACCCAAATAAATAAATTTTTTTTAATCCCGACTTTTTCTTTCACATGGCAAAACTAGTTTGAAAGACTTCAATCTGCTATAGATGCCAAACAAATAAAATACAGGATTCAAATACAGAAATATTGATTTGAAGAAGATAACGAATTTAAGCAGACAGATGTGACAAACGAGAAGGTTGAGAATCTACAGATAAAATATAAAAGTCATTTCTGTAAATATTGCAAGATAGTCTAAACAAATTCCAACGGATTTTAATAGTTTGAAGTACATTTCTACGCTCTTTTCGTGACCACGGGCTACAAATCGATAAATTTTTATAGCTATCGATAAATAATTAAGCAACTGAGAAAAAGAAACTGGTACAAAAGACACAATCTTTGAGCGAAGTTGGAATTTTATCTTTTAAATAAAGTCGAACCTTTCTCGTTGAGTCTCTCTCGACTGATATTTCCCCCGTATGTGATCGAAAGTCATTTAAATGAAACTCACGATGCTCACAAACGAATATCAAAAATATTCTCTTCAATGCTTCAATACTCTCTGACAAACCATAATTTCTCAAAGTATTCTCATCGCCAATCACATTTACGATTGTGATCGCATTTGATGCGACAACGAGACTCGCTGCAACAAAATGAAGACGTATCGAATGCGACGCTTATCGATCGCCACGAAAATTGCTCGCGAAGCCTGAGACAACTATCAGCAATTAACGATCAGCAATAGGGAACAAAATGTAACGCAATATTTCCAATTAGAAAAAACCAATGAATATTAAAAAGTAAACCTATAAATACGATTCTGCCTTTTTACCAATTAATTATCCGACTCGTGGCCTAATAGCAATTAACGTGACACAAAAATCGTTAGGAAATTCCCATGCATCGGGACACGAGAAATAAGAGAAAATGATAAAAAGCGCCAATTTAAACGTTTACGAGCCGACTAGATCAAGCGGTGTCCAGGTGGAGAAAAACTATTAACGCGAGTGTTAGGTACGTGTCAGATTGAAACGAGTCGCGGAACAACGGGGTAGAAAGCGCGCGATTGGCGGAAAAACAATACGTGACGGAAATCCACGGTCGGTTCGTACGGTTTGGTCAGCACATTGTGAGCCGTGTGTTGTATTAACACGCGCTCCGCTCCAAAAGCCAGGAAGGAAAGCGAGGATACGTGTGACAAAAGTTGCACGCGTGTGCCGTGGCGCTGGCTAACGTAATTTAGCCAACACGTGACCGAGCACGCGGAAAAAGAGTGATGCTTGTAAGAGAGTTACGAGAGAGAGAGAGGAGAGAGAGAGAGAGAGAGAATTCGCCAACGCTTTTTCCATGTTCCGCCGGCGGATAGGATTAAACGGTCAGAATGAATTTATTGAATGGCTTTGATGACGTCAATTAAAATTCCGCGGAGACACAAAGACGAGACTGCAGGGTCATAGAGGCAACCAAGGTGACCCTGCACGGTCTGGAAATTTCATTTTTTCCACGCTTGTGTGTTCAGCTTGTTTCGAACGTGGTGTGCAGCTTGTTAGCTATCGGACCTTGCTGCCTTTCCACGCGATCTTTCGTTTGAGAAAACGATAAATAAAGCGGAATTTCGATAGACAAGTAAATTCACTTTCGAACAAAATTAAAACGCTTCACTGTGCGCTGACGGACAAAAGAGAGTTTAAAAGGTAAACGTCGACGCAAAAAATCACCGCGATTTTATAAAACGAAATTGTAATCGACGTGAGCAAGGAATAGATGTAGTGGTACTCCGAACGAGATTAATCGTCATCGATGTGGGGTAGAAAGAAACGTGCAGTAAAAGAAATTACTGCACATGTTCATAAAGAAGACTTGTAGACAAATATAAATAAATACCGGCCATTGAAAATAAATTGAAATAAAATCTGTGTTTCGATCGTTGCTCTCGATTATCAACGACCGAACCAGTTCCAAGCGATTACCGGCCAACGTTTCCTTGTTATTCGGTTTTTTGTTCTCCGACCAGCTGCATCGTAAAAATCGCCGGGATGGCGAAACGGAGAAACGAAGAGGCGAGGTACATAGCAGACAGGAAACGGATGAATCGAGACCAGGATATTAGAATATCGTTTTCGCTGATTTATTGTTGCGGCCGGTAAAAAGAATTCATGCATATTCGGCTCGCCATTATCTTAAATTCAATCCCGTTTCCAGGAGGTTAAGCGTGAAAATTGCGTATGCAAATACGTTTATAAATTCTCTGCGCGGAGGAGGGACGAAGAGGGAGGGAAAGAGAGAGGGAGGGAGGAAGAGCTTGAACAAACCACTCTAAAATCCTGTTTCTCCATGTTCCGGAAAATTACGTCGAGTCTTTGTATGTTTCAATCACGACGACGGCTAGATGCGAGACGTACGATCGCGATTTCTATTATAAATTTCGCGGATAACCGAAGAGGATAAGTATCGGGTTTCGATATTCACGATCCTCGCTGAAAATTATCGGAGCTCGTGCTATTGTGTAGACGAAAGAAATTAACGAGCTATGCGCAAGATTGTGCGAACAATTTCGCGATGAAAATACGGCCAAGAGCTTCCATTTAGGTCAAAGATTTCCGTCTGCTGACTGTGTCAAAAAACTTCTATCTCTATTTATTTTTCTTTTTTTTTTTTTTTTAATTTTAGTAGAATAATTCGTTCGTGGATCGCCTGTTCTCTTTCGGTTGAAAAGAAGAAGTTTCTATGATATTCGTAAATTTCGCAGCGTTAAATGCCTTTTAAATGAACCTTTTACACGGAAAAAAGCAATTGATGAAACGATACTTTTTATAATGCTCCCTTTCGCTTCTGCTATAAATATAAATCATAAATATGGGTAAATGTCAGTAATATATGTAGCAATATAAATTATTATATCACATTTGTGTTGGAAGAATTAAGGCACATCTACCTGATATTGTTTAAAGGCTGACCGGTTAAAAGATTTTATTCCAAGTAAATTTATTTGCGTTACTTAGAGTACAGAAATAACAAAATAACTGCTTATAGTTGAAACGATGAAAGTAACGCGTGTTGAAGTCTCAAAAAAAAAAAGAGACAGATATCGAAAATATCAGCGTTAAAATGTCAACTACTGCTTTGTTATTAGATTCTCTTTAACATTTATACAGATCTTTTAACTACTTTCCACGCGATCGGCCGATCTTTCTCTTTGCACCGTGAAATATCCTTTTTACCTGTGTCACGCTTCCTCGATCGTTGACAAAATGTCGAGCGTCAAATATCGCGTAACGCAAAAAGATTCACTTACAAGCGTACGATAGTGGTTTTTGTACAAGCCATGCTCGAAAAATAGCTCGGTTTCTACACCAGGCAGGTTTTCTCGCCGAAGTACCTTGAACGTTTTGCATGAAAAATATCCTTCTTCTCGATGTACACGTGTAGATGCCGCACAGCGATAGCTTTGAAGCGAAAGAAATAAAAGAAAAAGCCGTGCAAAAGGGGCGAGCTTTGTAGTTCGGAATAGTTCGCTCGTGTGCATATTTTTGTCGGCTGGCAAAAAAATACAGCTATCGTCGTCTTTACGTGCCAAATGACTTCGAGACTTCGTTTTCGACACGTTCTTACGTGTACCGCGAACTTATAAACTTCAATTTCAAATATCGTTCAGAGCGCCAAGTCTGACATTCTCACGAAACCGGTTAAATCAAGCTTCTAAACTTGTTCCAACGCTTATAGCTGGTACCCGTATTGTAATTTGCTGTAATTAACTGGGAATTTTCATTGTAAATTAACTCGTTGTGTACTCACAGGAAACGAACATTGTCACCTTTGTATGCGCGTGCAGGGTATTCAGCAACAGTTGGTTGCAAGTTTAAAGGGAGCTTCTACGAGATAAAATAAGATAGAAACGAAGAATACAAAAATTCCCTTCCCGAATCTGGTTATCGATATTGAAAAATTTCGCGGAAAAACTTCCGCCTAATGTACAAACAGTAAGCGGGAAAGTTAATCTTTAAATAAACGGATGGATCGAGACGAACATTTTTATCGGATACGCCTGAGAATCCCTGACGCTTGAAAAATATTACCTGAGGACACAGTGCGTTGGGAGATTAAAGAACTGCGAAATTAAGAAACTCGGACAAACTACGGCGCTGAACAGTTTTCATTTCGACAGAAGGCGAGAGTTAAACACGATTTATAATTCTGTTCCGATCGAGCCAACTGTCAAACATAGTACTCTGCGGTGTAATTACTAAAATAATACGATCTAGGGAAAGAATGTATTTTTCGAAGACAAAAGTGCAAAAAATCTTGAGGAAAAATATAAAAGGATTAAAATAAAAACAACAATTTCTGCTATTTCTCGTGTCGCGTTAAAACAAATAAAGTACAGTAAAGTGGGAAAAAAAAAATGAACAAGATAGAACACACAAGAGGATTGATTAAACGTTGCAAAAATTGTTAAACTGCGTTAATATAAATATGAACCATTTATTTTCATTTATTTTTATTAATCGTCGAATGTAATCGCGGAATCGAATCGAATCGACCGAAGCTGTGATTGGTGCGAACAATTGGTAGTTGTTTAATTAAAAATTGCCACCCCCTCGAATATTCCGTGCGTATTCGGTTCAGATACGACGAATGCGAAAGTTTTTAATAGAATCGCGATCGTTTCGGCCGCGTATATTCGTAAATTAAAATGCTTTACGGGCATTTGCGATGCAAATATCTCAACGATCTGCAATTCATCGTACTATTTTTTCCCCATTCGCTTACGTTAATATGTATGTACAATAAAGTGGCTGTGTGTTCGCGGATTCAACAGATTCAAGTGCCTTTCGCTCGTCCTCTGCAAGTAGGGTTTCTCACGCGACCATCCGGACCCGGTCAATTAATACCACCTGGCAAATACTGCCCTCCCAATCTCCATTAAGTGACAAAAAATTATAATAATCGATTCTCTACTGCGCGCAATTAAGAATTTCAAATTAGCAATTTCAGGAAATACGAGCCGAATTATCTCGAAAGATGAACGCGCAAATCGTTTCGGACGTAATTGTGCGGTTAAAGCATAACGAAATAATTGTATTTGACACGACGATTAATTTCCTAAACGATCTATGGTACAAGTCGTTGGTAAATTACCGTGAAAATTTGCTTAAGCCAAGATCACGCATCTTTCGTTAAAGCAAAGTTCGTATAACGCACGTTACCAGGAAACTGAAATTTGTTAAACGCTAACTTTACGCATCTTACGTTAAATCTGGCGTTAAAAACGAAGAAGCTTGTTAAAACAAAACTCATCAAACTATGAAACGCGAGATTCCGCGGTGTTAATACACCGTACTTCGACCAAGTGAAACCTGAATAACTGCATAATGAGCAAGTGGAGTGTACACGTCGTTAGTTTTTCGCAAGGAATCTATTATGCAAATTTTCGTACGTACACGCCTCTATATAATATGATACTTTGCGTTTCAAAAACCATTAATAGCATCGTACAACGAGAACCACTCGAGACTAAAAATCAATACGGAAAATACAGCGAATTGAATACATTTTCACCACGGAAACCAAACTGCAACACATTTTCCACGTGTACTCGTTGCTTCGTTTAAACATCGCTCGGTATCTTGCTTCGTTTAGTTATTCGCTGACGACGAAAAAATTGTCCACGGTATAAAGAACTTTACATTGGCGTACCTAGCGACTCGGATCTTTTAATGATTCCACGTTGCCTGCATTTTCATCGCATCTAACGATTCGCAAACCTTTACAAATCGCTCGAGAATCCGCTACCACTTGACACCGTAAACTCGCCAGAATTACACGTTCCATAGAACAGCGACGAAACGGAAAATATCGAGGATAACGCGTTACAGTACGCGTTCCAAGGCACAGACAGTGGCTTTGCAGAGGCTTAGTTACTTCCGTGGCTTTTATTATTACCGAGTTCGCCTCTAACGACCCGCAATCACGCCTCGTTCTAATCATTCAAAGTTCTGAGAAATAACGCGTTTCCTACTTACGTATTCGCAGTTTGTAGACGTTCAAGACCCGTGCAACTGCGAAGCCTCTCTAATCACACAGTTCTCTGTTCTACCTACCCTCATCTTCGTCTTTTGACGTTTCCTCCGTAACGTTAGATACAATTGCAAACAAGCAACAATAATACCGTTTGATACAACGAGAACGTCCACTACCAGCGATCAGTGGCAGACGTCGCAAGTTTCTCGGGTTCTTCAACCATCATCTCCGAGTAATTTTCGGTCTATGCAACTATTGTTTGAAGCATTTAGTTGCCGTAACTGCGCCAAGTCTACGCGAGAAACACATTTGCGGTTAATCATCTCTGGCAAAGAACTTTCGGGTCGCGCTTCTAGTACGTGGTAACTTGTTCCCAAGTTAAGATTTTCAAGATGCGTGAAAAAGGATTACGGTGTCAACTATACTAATGTGTAAATTAATACGACTGACTGAAACGACAACCAGATTTGAATTATTCTTCTCCGGGTACGTCTAGATACTCCCAAATATCTTTCTATCTTTCGACAGAAATTAAGTTCAAATATTACAATAAGAACGTGGGATTTTTTTTTATTTATCGATACATCTGTTTACGATGGATTAAACAGGAAACGATGGCTATTTAACGTGAACTAAATACAGCAATGTGCTGTGACTAAGACGAGTAAACAATTAATTCACAACTGTCGGCACTACGATTCTGTCACGTAGAAGACGCAAGAAATCACGAAACCGATAGATCGCCGGTGATCTTGTGACATCAACCACGTCTCGATCCACATCAGAGACCAGGCCATACACCGCGGGCAAGATGCCAGTCAAATGTCTACACATCCTTACTGGGTATCCTCGATAGTCTTGGGGACCCACCATAAATCTGGGCATTTTCATAGTTAGGGTCCTCCGGACCAAACAATCATCTTTTATTTCAAGCGTCCTCTACATTTATTGTTTACTGCGGGAAAATACGGGAAGTTGGTTTTTCTCGCGTTCGGTATCTTCCGTTAGCAACTTTCTCTCGACTACGGCTAAGACTCTTCCTAGTCCACCGACCTTATCCGATCAAAAGCAATGTCTATCGCCTCACTTTTCTAGCCAAGATTGTCCTTAACGAATCAGGTCATCTCGTGTCCTTAGACACACCCATCACTAGCTTTCCTCCGCCACAACATCGTCACTAAACTTCACTTATTCTGTGTCTTTAGAATAGTCAACATCTCTTTGCCGAGCTTCTACCTAAGGTCTAAGGACCAGTCGCATACTTAATTTATACATACGCCCCAGTGTAACTAGCTTCTACGTAAAGTTGTTGGAGTAAACTGTGATTTGTACGCGTCGATTCAGTGTGTACTCAATTGTGATTATCAAATTCATAATAAAGTTTGATAAAAAGAAAGTTAATAGTTGCGTTACGGCTCAACCTTCTTGCGTTTATAAACTGAGTCTCCAGTTTACGCGACAATTGCACAATTTCCTTCAAGCGCATCACGGTCCAACGATGTCAACTGACCGGTGCATCTTTCGGCGGCATATTCTCCAATTGCGTAGACAGTTTCCACTAGATGGCGATCGCGATACCGTCCTCAATTATGATAAATTGCGTATAATTATGTCGAGGGCCGGCACGCTTCACGGGGAGCGGGGACGGCGCAACTTGGGGGCAGTTTATCTGGCTGATAAAAGGGTAGACGAGGCAAGGTAGACACGGGAATGAACGATTTGCATGCTACCGACTTAATCAACACCCACACCTTATGAACGATCCTTTACCACCATCTACCGAGTAAGGTCTCTTCGAGCTGGCTTATCGCGATACGAAAAATGGTCGAATGTCATGCTCGCCAATATTTCCCTTGGCCAGGCAGCCCGGTTGTACCGAGGCAATAATCTCGAGCTTGCATCAGGTTTTTAAACGAAGCGCTCGGATGTTTAGCAATCGACGCTAAAGCCTTTCGATAGATTTGTTGCTAGGTCAAGCTACGAGAATCCAGTGTTCGGAACTCTAACGACGTGCCATCCGGAAGAGCTGTCAGAGCACAGCAATTCCACGTGAAAGCCGGCAATTTTGTAGAAACGTATGGAAGCTGTATTGTCGGCGATCATCTTCCCTTTCGTAGTATGCGCTTGGTACTTTTAACCTCGCTTTTACTATCGCTTCCTCGGCTGATTAAATAAAATTAGAATTCGAGTGCTAGTGCTATCGGAACGAGGGTAAATAGATGACGAGCGATTCAGCTGTGACATCGATGATCATCATAGCAGTTTAAGTAGCAGCTAGTAATTTCGATACGAACGAAGGACACGCGTTTGTTGATTTTTGTTGAGAATTGTGGATCTTAATCGCCGAAATAAAAGTAAAGGAACACCAAAGCTACACTTGGAATTCATATTAAAATAGTTTTACGTTTATTTAATAAACGATTCGCAGGATCTTCGCCGATATACATTTGCACGCGTCTCGGTACTCTCTTTGTCTCGCCATCTTCCATATCACACTGCCAACGGAACAGTTGCATCTGTTCAGTTCATCTGTTTTTCGAGACGCTGTGCACACACATACTTCCATACACTCGTATACGTGTGCCGCTACTACGCGGCTAATCTAGTCTAGCACACAAAATTATACATATCTCAATAATCTTAATGCTTAGATCGTTGGCGAAAGCTGAAAGCTTGAAGCTGAAATAAGATATTCTGACGCTACGCGTTAAAGAAATGATCTCGCTGCATTAAAAAATCTGTATTTTAAAAATAGCTGAGTTAATGAAATGTATGAGGAGACTGGATATTTGAATAAACAGCCTTTGACACGATTATAACTGCCAAAGCTACAAGAATTAATATGAGCCAACGAAGCGAGACGAGCTAAGTGAATCGAATGTTTCGTTAACGAGGCAGCCAGCGTATGATAACGACGCCTAACGATCCGAAACTGCTACAGAACTGCAAGACGATTTCGTCGTCGAGCGAAAGGAGAATGGTCCATAAAGTAACGACACGTTCCTCGAACGCGGCAAACATTACGTTAAACGATCGTTAAGCAATTTCGTGGCGGTGATTGCGTAGCCGATAGTTGGTCCGATTGTGGGAATAATTTGCCAAGGAGAAGGTAGGCGCCGAGACCGTAAACCAGCCCTGTTAATGTCCCCTCTCGGTGGTGGAGATCAGAAATTACACGGGCAGGTTCGCGTTCAAGTTTCGAATGCGTCTACTTTCAAGATCGGCGAGAAGATCGTCACGGATTTCCAAGTTGTCCTTGCACGAGCGAAACGGCTGCTTTTCATGCGATCACGAGAAGGGTGGTAACCAGTGATAGGATCAAGTTCGATATGTCCTTATAAATTCGAATCAAATCCCATAGCCAAGGTTCATGTCACAAGATTCGAACACTGGTCGTAACATATAATGAGGTTCATTCGTTGTATCACATTTGCCAAGTATTCGATCTTCACGAGTTATCTTCAAATCTCAGAACGAGTACTTGCGAGTTTCGAAAATTGACTTGCAAGTACATCGATGTTAAAATGAATCGGAAATGATGCTTGCTTACAACAATTTCCAAATAATCGTTGCTTTACGATACGCAGTAAAAAAATTACGACGATGAATTTCAAAAATAAGCAAGTAAAAATGATTTTAAAAGAACGGTGAATTTCTACTAAGATGCTCGTCAAATTTCAAACTCGATGTTCACTCTACTTGGGTGTATTTTCTTCGCTTCTTAAAGTACTGCTTCCTTTTCTTCAAAATACTTATGAAGAGTTGCATGGAATCAAGTCAGCCAATGTTAACCTACTTGCGCACGTACTTGAGCTTGTCACTAATGGTAACTGGTAAATAGAGCAGAAGAAAACTCGTTTGTCAGAATGTAGCCTGTGAAAAGTGACTTATACCTCATCTCTTGGTCAGCCAAAGCTGCATTAGCGATTACGTGTTCGCCACGGCTGCGTGTTTAAGCGACTCCCTTGTTTCTTTATCACGTTCACGTGTCAGTATATAATGTCATTGCGACGCAATATGTATGCGACGATTTATCATTCCGTAAAAATGAAATGTTACACGTAATTCAGGGTCGTTAACTCTCCCTTCTTATTTGCACTCGGTGCGCTTGCTGCCAAGAAAATCGCTCGTTCCCCGGCTTAATGCCACCAGACGTTACTAGCCGGGCCGTGCCTCGTTCGTGGAACACCTTGATACGAATGATGATGTTGGAAAACGTTACCACCAAACGCGGTTAAAATGGAATCGAAATAACGTAGGCGAGGAAGTTCTTTGGAAATGGGCTGCGTTTGATGGATCGTGCCAGTTCTCTGCTAATGCTTCGTGTACTCTGTTCTCAGTCTGTTGTTGCAGCTTGCGCTCTTGTAATCTGACGTTAATGGGAGCACAATCGCGAAATCGGATTGTGTTTATATTTTACATCTGACAGTTTCTTACGTGATACCAGTTGAATTCTCTGTTAGCGTGTACTTGTGCAGACGCTTACGAGTCCTGTTACGATTGACTTATATCTCGATGTAACCGTTTCCTCTCATGGCACGTATTACGTAGAAAACAAACCTTGATATCAGCTATCAAGCCATTTTTTCCATTCCTTCTCTACCTTGCTTCTGTAGTATCTTACTACTACGTTTAGTTTATTTACAATGAATGGATTAAACAGATGTTGATCAAACAGGAAACGATGGTTGTTTAACGTGAACTAATCACAATAACGTACTATAATTTAAACAACTAAATAGTTAATTTGCAACTCTCGTCACCACGGATCCAACGGTCTCTCTCCCTCTCTCTCTCTCTCTCTTTCACGTGGACCACACTCTCTGGACTACGGAGTTCGCACTCTCCGACTTCTCAACTGACACTGACTGTTAATTCGTCTTTCTCCCTTAGCATCCCTTTGTCTTTTGTCTCAGCCCCACCACGCACGTGTTCAGCAACCGCTCGTGGCCAGGGTCACGCAGGCCTTTTCCACGAGACTATTCGATCGAAGGACCGACGACACGTTGATGGGCCTGTCGGCACTTCGGCTTTCTCGCGACATTGTTTATAGTTCGCCCGATATCTCCTAGGCCTTTCGTCCACGATACTACACTTCTGAATAATATTTCCTATTATTCGTGCTCTAATGGATCCAAATAAATAGATTATAAACTCGTTTCTTCCCATCCTTTAACGCTCATCGTCTTTGCCGATTAAGAGAATAAATGCGTTGCGTTTGCACGACAACAAACAACGACACCTTGCAAGCTTTGAGGTCGAAAAATAAAGCACGCGCGAAAGGAACGAAGTAAACCGGGGAAAAAGGGGGTTATCGTTAGTCAAACTGAACTCGATGAAACGATGAATCTGCCAGCACCAGTTTACAATGCGACGGGATGCAGGTGAATTTTTTCTCAGCTTTCCATTTAAGCGACTTAACAATTTATGCATCGTGGACGCTCCAACAGCCTCGAAACACGAGGCTTTACTCTTCTCATCAACCGTCGAACGTTGTAATCCCGTTCCTTTGTTATCCTTGAAATTGTTTCTGTATTATCGGCCGAACAAACATCCAACGCTGCTCTATTATCATTGTTATTATCATCGCGCTATAACATCGACATCGATGAAATGCAGCAACCAAGAGGGACCGCGCTCTTGTCTCGCGCGGTAAACGCGCACAAATTGAATTCTTCCTCAACGAGCGACGCCTGTAGTTACAACACCCTTTTCATGCTTCGTTCTCGCGCTTTTGCCGATTCAAATGCGTCACCAGCTTTCAACATTTTCCATCTAAAATAGTTTTCCATCTAGGAATTTGTTCCTCCTTAAATATTTTCGAAATTCGGTGATTTTCTGCTGCTTTTCTTCGTTGTAGAATACACGCCATAGCGATTTATATTAGTTATTGAGGTTAGGTCTGTTTCGATAGAGATACTGATGAAACGTTTCATTATAGATCGACTTTTTTGGCTTGTAGAATATAAAATAGTACGATAATAATTATATGTAATAACAAAATATTGATTTTATCATTCTTATTCCGTTCAACGAGATATTGCCTGAACATAACCTCAACTCCGAACTACGAACTCTGTCGACTCTTAACTCTCGTTTTTAACTCTGTTTCGCCTATCTATACATCTCCTCTTTCAGTTTCTCTAAAAGAAATTTGAGTGCTTCTACCAAAAACCGCGATCTACAACAAAGTTGCATATAATGTTCGTACAATTTTCAACACTCGATCCAAATTCTCGCTTTTCACGTTTCCAAGATTTTTCAAGCTAACGATGTAATTATCGAGATTTTTCTTTTGTGCCGTATATCATTAATTCCCATCATCTTTATAGCCTTGTATTTATTAATTTCAATTAGTACATCCTATTGCATATTATCGATAACAACGAGACGTCAATCTCCATAAACCTTCGTTTTTAACGATAAAATGCCCAACAATTTCAACGAGATCGTGTCCATCGAAAGTCGTTAGTCTAATTGAACCAACGAAAGATAGAACAGGCGATTGCCCGGAAGCTATGAATGAAATTTCGGGTCGGAGACAAACAGCTTGGATATATGGGATGTGAGGATGAGTGGTCTATGACAGTGGTCGGAACTAGTTCAAAGACACTAATTTGTAATGCACACGGGTGGACACTCTTCAACTTCTGATGACCTTCCCCGGCAAGTTACCGTGATGCATGTCGGCGTCGTTGGGAAACTCTGCGGTACGGATACGTAGATTTCCACCGTGTTGTCTTGTTTGCAACGTCCCTTGTACCTTTCACTGGAAAATGTAGCTCCGGTCCTTTGAAACCGCCCGGCCAGCCAGGCCCTTAATCAAAGTTGACAAAGTTACCAGCGTTCCTTCCGCGGTACTTGAGGATTTATTTGTAAACATGGCATCAAACAGAAGTTACGAACGGTTTGGTGGAAAACCTCTGGCCGGCAGTTCCTTCCACCAACCCTTTGTAACGCGCGGAACTGATTTCACCCACGCGGACAATTAACGAGGACAATTAGCAATCCACTGCGGCGAACTCGAGAATATCGACAAACTTGCGCAGCTACTTCGCGCAAATATTTATGATAAACGGCAGGAAGATTCTCTTCTGCGTCTTTCATTCGCGTGCTTTCAAATATCATTCATTCGCTACGAAACAAGGATCCATTCTGATCAGCAAGCGGGAAACAATTGCGTTGGCTCTTAAGATATTCGTGGAGCCGATTGTGCAGCAGATGAAATTGTTTACCGACGATAGATGTATGTAGTATCTTCAATGGAATATATTGTTATTATATCCTGATATTTGTAATTTATTTACAATGAATGGATTGTACAAATATAGACAGAAAAATGATGGTAGTTTAATATGAACTAATCGCAATAAAACGCTACAATCTAGACACCTCTCGACACAACGGATCCAACGTTCTCTCTCACACGGACCACACTCTCTCGACAACGCTAGCAGCACTATATCGACAACGCAACTCGCACTCTCTGACTTCTCCATTGACACTCTTCGACTTCTCAACTAAAACTGCCTGCTCTCGCATGTCTTTTGTCTTCCCGTAGACCCACCACACGCGTGTTCCGCGACCGCTCGTGACCAAAGCCACGTAGACCTTTTCTATGAAACTATTCACTTGAAGGACCGACGACACATTGACGGGCCCAGCGGCGCCTCGGCTCTCGGGACATTGTTTACGGTTTAAAAACGCCTCGGCTCTCGCGACATTGTATGTGGTTTACCCGCTAACTCCTAGGCCTTATGTCCGCGATACTACATGTATTTAAACGCTTAACCCTTAGAGTGCTGAATACTCGGAGCCTATGCGGTCCATACGGACGGCGCACGGCCAGCGCTGACGATCGCTGTGGACTGAATACTTTTTCGCTAGACTGAACTCTGTTGATTGATTATTCAAAGCGCAAATCGTAATAAATTATAGTAATTCTTTTGCATGAGATTAAATGATTCAAGAGCGTTATTTTTTAGTATTAATTATTTATTATAAACATTGAAATTTACTATTAATAATAAACTAGAATTTTGGTAGTAAACTAGAAAACAATAAACTAGAAATCTAAATTTAGTAAATATAATGCAAGTTAATAATTCAATTGTGTGTGAAAAATTTCAAAACAATTATCGATACATAATCCGGCATCGCATTTTCTGCATTCATATCGTGCTATTATTTCGCGGAAAATATTGCTTTTCAACAGTTCGTCCGTAGACCAATATCCTCTCACAGGCAGTTTCAATTCTACCAAATGTCCAAATTGGACAAATTGTAAATGCAAAGTGTTAAATAAAAAAAAAAGAAAAGACAGTTTCTTCGAACGCGGCATTAACATTAAAATGCGTTTATATTTATCTCACACAAACGTAATAGTATTACTTCTGCGTAGGTGCTCGGAAAAATTGACAAACGCATATATGCGTCCTTAGTCCACAGCGATGGCTTTCGCCAGACGCATATATGCGTCCATAGCACTCTAAGGGTTAATAACGATAACGGGTAAACGAGTTGGCGATATAAAGTTTGATTAAGTATATATTTACCGAACCAAGTTCCTATCTCTTAGCTGAAGCTTGACGTAAAATACTAGTTCTAGTACTCAGTGCGTTAGTATTTTATTCAGTCTCTCATTGTTACCTCTCATCCCATCGTCTTCGTCTTTTCAGTTCGTCTCGAATGCCCTCGCAGCGTCCGAAAAATTCCCCACCAGTTACATTTCTCGGGCATTGTGCTACCCTGACAAGCTTAGAATAGGAATTCAAGGCGGTGAATGGGGAAAAGCCGAAAGGCACGATCACGCACAATTCCAACGATGGGCGCTGAACGTTTCCACGTAGTTTCGCGGTCGGCTAACTTCTGTCGGCACGGCGTACGGATATCTGTCGGTACGTAAGTTGGCGGCCGTGGCCCAGCGAAAAGTGAAAATTTTCGCGCGATCCTGACACCAACACCCATAAATTTCCGCAAGAACTCTCGTCGTGGACAAAGCGGCGTGCTTCTCCGCTGCCGGGAACTTTCCAGCTGGTGAAAAAGCGAGACACGCCGGACAGCGTTTACGCGTGGCAAGAAAGGTACTGGCTGGAGAGGGAAAAAAGTCATGGAACCGGTGATGAAAGAAGCTATTTTTTCTGCTAGATAGGCGAACTGTTTCTTCCGCAAAATGATATTTCATAATTATCGCCGTCCATTCTTCTTTTTTCCTTCTTACTGTACTTGTAATTATTGCGCTTGCACAACACGATATGAGCAACATGTTTCTTTTATATCTTCGATAAGATTGGAATAATAATCGAAACGTACATAGGCTGTTGTAATTTTAAACTTTTGCAGCTGTATATTTTTCAATGTCGTCGCGGGTGCTTTAATCGACAGAAAATGCAGTTGGTGCGTTACTGTAAAAAAATAACAACATTATGGAAGCGGTTTAATGGCCAATTAAAATAGTTTTTGGCAGGTTGAAGGGCTTGCGAAGTTTCTTCTTCGACTATTAAAAATTTCAGCTTTTAAAACTCTCGATAATAGAATCATTAACTGTTAATAATAGAATGTGTAATTTAAAAAATCTGAATAAAAATAATCGTGAAAAATAACATTTCCGCCCGGTTATAACGGTAATAAAATTTCAAAATACTTCCTATATAACGTATTCGTCAAAATGACGTTCTACAAGTTGCCAAATATTTTCGTTTTGCCACTCTATTTAAATTACATTGCGAATGCGTTGAATACGCGATAACGCAACGCTCGCAACGTATTTGCAAATTGTTACGTGAATTATTGATTATACGAAGCACGCAACTATCCGAGTCCATGACGCGGCACAATTTTTCGAAAACGAAGAAAACAATGAACGAATAAAACATATGCGTTGAAACTGATTTGATTTCCCACCGTGTAGCGCTCATGAATTTCAAAACATTTTCAAACTTGGTGCCGGCTCGCATAGAAAAGTGGATTGCATCAGACCGTACGAAATTCGTCGCAGTGTACTCAAGGCAACGCTGCTCCACGATGAATAATTACGCAATCATCTCGTTGCAACAATATCGCAATAACGTTCTCCGTAACAGTTAAACAGTAATTTCCGTTTCGCGTCATTTGTTATGCAACATGTCCTAGCCAACGCAATGCATACATTCATTTGTGCAATAATTGCTGAAACATCAACGACACGTTTGGGACAGAAGATGCGACGAATCTACAATTCCATCCTCGAAAATCCCAAACAGTCGCGTCACTTTCGAATATCGTGTTTCTGGCTTCGAAACGTCAATAAATCAATTACGTATTTAGCCTTTTCAACGCCGAATTCCTTTTTAACCCGCGAGAAACGTATTTTTTCAGACGAGCTTGTAAAGACGAAGATGTTTGATCTACGAGTTCTACGAAACCCACGAGCCTTCGCGTTCTTCGTGATACGAAAATTAAGAAAAGTATTTTATTTTTACACGACTTTGTCTTGATTCAACCTCGTTAGTAAACCGTCTGGATATTTATGCAAATTCATGTTCTTATGAAGAAAGCTAAAGCAGTAGAACCTAAGTGAAGATTTGTTTCGCTCGCTAAATGTGCCGTTCAGAAGCTACGCTATCAATCCTACAAATTGAAAAGTACACAAGAGCGATGTTGTCATGAACATAATTTTCTAAATGTACCTTAGAATCTAATGAAACGAATGAAAAAGATTAGTGTAGCATCAAAATAGTCTAGAGCAAGGGCAAGAAAGGATAGTTTATTTGAAGTTAAGTTTAGTTTTATCCGCAATACCCAAGCAATACCCGATACAAAAACTCACTACAATATCTTCGTACGTCTTACCCTAACACTGGGCTTCCAACTTCTGTCTTCTCGGGTCAAAAATTGCTGACCCTCGACCCTCGCTTCCTTCTCCCACTCCTTTACTCATTTAGCTTTGGCGTCAGCAAGGCATACACTCTTACTTACACTCTCTCTCTCTCTCTCTCTCTCTCTTTTTCTCTTCCTCAGCACTTTTACGATTCTTTGTTTATACCTTAAATCTACAACTTAAATATACGATAGACCACGCGCACACCCCCCTTTTTCGATATTACATTAGTAAGAAGCAAAAACGGATCAGTTCGACGCCTAAGAAGTTGCAACATTCTAACGAGTGTACTATACTTGGCATGTATTTTCTATATTTTTACACATTCCATAAATCTGTACACCTTGAAGCGCTATGGACGCATATATGCGTCTGGCGAAAGCCATCGCTGTGGACTAAGGACGCATATATGCGTTTGTCAATTTTTCCGAACACCTACGCAGAAACCGACGGACAAATTGTAAAATTAAAAATAAACAATAAAAAAAAGAAAAACCTACGCAGAAGTAATACTATTACGTTTGTGTGAGATAAATATAAACGCATTTCAATGTTAATGCCGCGTTCGAAGGAACTGTCTTTTCTTTTTTTTTTTTTATTTAATACTTTGCATTCACAATTTGTCCAATTTGGACATTTGGTAGAATTGAAACTGCCTGTGAGAGAATATCGGTCTGCGGACGAACTGTTGAAAAGCAATATTTTCCGCAAAATAATAGCACGATATGAATGCAGAAAATGCGATGTCGGATTATGTATCGATAATTGTTTTGAAATTTTTCACACACAACTGAATTATTAACTCGTGTTATATTTACTAAATTTAGGTTTCTAGTTTATTGTTTTCTAGTTTACTACCCAAATTCTAGTTTATTATTAATAGTAAATTTCAATGTTTATAATAAATAATTAATACTAAAAAATATATATATTTCTTGAATCATTTAATCTCGTGCAAAAGAATTACTATAACTTATTACGATTTGCGCTTTGAATAATCAAACAACAGAGTTCAGTATAGCGAAAAAGTATTCAATCCACAGCGATTGTCAGCGCTGGCCGTGCGCCGTCTGTACGGATGACATAGGCTCCGAGTATTCAGCACTCTAAGTGTTAAATTCCCTATAAACTATAAAAATCTAACTTTGCAACTTTGAAATCTCAAAATCTTCCAACCGCAAGAAACCAAACCTGAAGCCTCCCCTTGTCGATCACTGATGGCTCGAGAGAGCACCAGCTCCCGCCACGTTTCTCCGCCCATAGTACGTTCCACTATGTTGCACGGCTTGAGAAAACGAGGAAATAGCATAAGGAAAGAAGCCCCAACCCTTTCTTCGTCCTTGCGACCATCTCTCTTGGCGGAATTTTTTTTCTTAACGATGATCTTTTTACGATTTTTCAGAATGCTGGCAACTCGTGATAAAAAGCGTGAACGTACCGGCGACGGTGAAGGCCGACGACACCGATTACGTGATCCTAGACTGTGACTACGATCTCGAGAACACGCCGAGCAAGGGATTAGTCGTGAAATGGTTCTTCAACACCAACGAAGTGGCTTACCAATGGATATACGGCAGGGAACCTTTGGCTGGAGATACCGCGCGGAAGTACATCGACCTGCAGTACAAAGCCAGCGACGATCCGTACACCAAGTACCGAGCCATGAAATTGAATAAGCCCGGTATCGATCTTACCGGCGAGTACACGTGCGTCATATTCACTTACGCGGACGAGCAGTCTGCAAGCGCCTCTATGGTTGTGTATTGTAAGTATCCCGCTATTTACGGCCAACCGCCATTGATTTACGATCCTTTATGTCGATTTATGCTGGATAGAATGCCAGGCCAATTATCCTTCTACCGATATGGTCGCGCGATTTTTTTCTTTTTCCTCTCTCTCTCTCTCTTTTTATCTTCTCTTTTTTAACCTACCATTCACCGTACCTTACTTCTTTATTCCTCTATTCGATTGCAAACGCGTGTCGCGTCAACGATGAATATCACGACTTCGATTTCTCACTCCTAACAGACGTTGCTTCGCGCCAATGTTGCGATAATCGCTCTCATTTTTGGTATTTATTCAGTAACAGATATAATATAATAGTTAAAACCCATTAGTTAGCCAATTACTTGACACGACGGATCAGATCCGCAGGCTAAAAACACATTATCCTTTAGATCGAAGCATTAGATTCAACTAGAATCAAACATGCTATAAACTCTTATAATCCAAGTTACAGTACCACGCCAAAATAATTTACTTACAATTCTCAATGAGAATCGATCGTAAAAATTCTAGCAAATAAAAAAAGAAAGAAAATTTTTGACATTCCACTTTGGTATTATCTTAGTATCTGAGCACTATCTCAGTTGATATCTGGTTATAGCGCGAACAAGATTCCGAAATATTTCCTGTAACACGCGCGATACATTTACAGAAGATTTCTACGAATGTACAAATAATTTTGCGAGCAATTGCAAAAGATCACGATATTGGCTTGATTTCTTAAAGATTAAACTAGGTTTAAATTCTCTTCGCGTGTAACTGGCACATTCAACCGCACCGTCAAATATTCAATTCTAGATGATAATATCGACGTCCACGATGCAGATAGAAATGTCAGATTTCAGCTGAGATTATTAATATAATCCACGGATTATCGATATTTCTTTTTCTTTTTTTCCTTTTTGTATCGAATATGAAATCGGGATAGTGTTGAGTCAGGCGGTAGTTTCGCTCCTCATCCTCCACCATCATTCTCCCGGAAGGATCGATTGTTCCTTGAGGAACCGTTTAAAATGCTTCAAAGGGGAATCGAGCTGATCGGTCAGGTTTCTTCGGCGAGAAGAATATTATCAGCAAAGAACTATGTAATTTCCCTTTTGCCTGTTGTCGTTCCAAGAAGAGGATAATTTTCGGCATAATTTAGAACGCAATGGCGACAGAGAAGAATCGATGACACAGATTCCGATAGCCGTTTCGCCCAGAGTATCGTCCAGTCAACGTCAGCTATCAAAAAGTGTCGCTCGAAAAATGGTGTGACGTAAGACACGATAAGACGACAGCCTGTTAAAAAGTTTCCGGAGACGAGGAGATACGATGCCTCATAACGAACATGAGGTAATTCGAGGGAATATGAGCGGTTAAAAAAATGGATTAGAAACTTTTCGCCTAATAATTTAGTAACTAAAGTAACACATTTCGCTATCGCGTAACAAATATCGCTTTTAACCCTTTGCACTCGAAAGGTGACTCTCACCCACCACGACGTTCCATGCTACAACTTCAGTGGCGAGCGAGAAGCGGCAGTCCCTGCTTATGTTAGATTTCGACGTCTGCGATTGACGAGAGTGCGATATTGGTTGGTAAATTGATCCCTTGGTTCTTTATGTTCTTCGTTAGGAAGTGTAAAGCGTTAGACTTTAAAATGCAGATAAAATATTTAATCCCGTATGCCTGCGAAACTATGGTTCCGACAACGTCCGCAAAGTTAGTTTGGATTCGACGATCATGGCAAAAGTATTATAGTTTAGAAAGCCCTAAAAAATGGTTTTCGGAAATGAAATTAGCTGAAACGAAGATGAACTTGATTCTGAACAGTTGAAAAATGAGATCAATTATATCGGAGAACGCATCTTGGCGAATGCTTTGTAAACTATCATAAAACAAAAATACAGAAATTAATATTACAAAATCATATTTCCAAACATGTAAATATAGATAAATTATTAGAATATAATTTTTGTTTGTAAGTTAATTTCTATATAAAATCATTTTACGCCAAGACACGCGTCACGTATACGCTAAATCATCCGGAGTAGCTGCTACGCCCCACCGAAAAAGTCCTCGAGTGCGAAGGGTTAATAACATATTTGGAAACATTCGACAATTAATTTCGTTTGTGGATTATTAAAATTCACGAAACTTTAGTCTATTAATTCCGCTATTCGTTTAATGACATCCTTGGAGCCACTACGTTTTAGATACTACTATGATTTAATACGGCGATTAAAAATACACCCAAAGCCTCGCCGGGGGCGACCAAAATAATCCTGAAAGTATAATCCAATTTTCGGAGCGCGCAATTTTTCAGTGACGGCTTAGTGTCGGCTATCGATGTCGCAAGATTTTTTCTCTTTCTTTTTTCTCCCGTTCTTTTTTCTTTTTCTTTTTTTTTCAAATCCTATTGGCGCTATTGGAATTCTGTTTTCACG
The DNA here is from genome assembly GCF_014825855.1 of Bombus pyrosoma. Lineage (NCBI taxonomy): Eukaryota > Metazoa > Arthropoda > Insecta > Hymenoptera > Apidae > Bombus > Bombus pyrosoma. The sequence goes on along the minus strand of NC_057780.1, from coordinate 2,643,234 downwards.
CGCATTAAATAAAACAAGAATATAAAGGGCAGCGAAACGAAAGAAATGTAAAAATAGGAAAACAGAAACGCGAACCTCGACGCTATTGCTCTCGCGACATTGACTTTGAAACTCTAATTGTACACTCGCCGTGAAAAGATATGTACAATATATATATATACAGTAGAAAACAAAAGTACGTGAACATATAATGGAAATAGGTACAGGTGTTTGCGCAAACGTGTAAATATCAATTTCAATTATTTATTATTTTATTTTTTATTTATTATTGCTTAGGCCATGCCTGTCAGCTTTGGACGAGCTTTCGGTTTTACATCTCGTTTACCTATTTCGCTTCTTATACAAAGTGGTTGGTAACTGGTGGTACAAGCGGAAAGGGGGTGATTCTACGCGAAAAAAGAAGTCGAAAATATAGAATAAAAATTTTTCGTTTGACGCTTTGTTTTCGAGAAAATCGACTTTGAATTTTCGCTCGGTAAGCGTATCTACCTGCTCTCTTATCCACTCTATTATATTGCGCTCCCTTAATTATTCTGTCTCTAAAACTATGGCAACTTTTGGGCTTTTGCCTCCTTGCTGTGCTTCCTTATTGTCGTTCCTCCCCGTCTTGTATCGCCCTTCTCTTCTCTGTTATTATTTTTAGTTCTGTTGGTCCTTCTCCAGTCTCGTTTAGTATTTCGATAATTTACTAAATAAAACTACAAGGACGTGTAAGAAATGAAATTGAAGTATGTGACACTGCACGATACTAGTTCGGTTATAGTTCATTGATACCCACCTTCCACCGCCTGTCCACTTATTTTTGTCACCGACTGTAAACGAACGTGTTAAGATATCGCGTGTTGCTTTGTGACGCATGATAAGTACGCAATATTTGTCAAGTCATGTAGCATTTTTACACGCCCCGCGTAGTTTGACGTGACGTCCCGCGAGCTAGAGTGATGTCGCGTGAAATAATTCTTGAAATTGCAACGCGACACGGAACAAAAGGCGCCGCCCGGCTCGATCGAAACGAAACCAGAGACCGACGTTCGTTCTCCGCCGAGCCCGTGAATTTTTACCTGCGCGACAATAATTTGTTACGCGCGTAATTAGCATCGAAACGGTTTCAATGATAATCAGAGAGTACACGCGTCACGCACGATCTAATTAACCCGGACGATTAAAAAGGAGAAAAATGGAACGGGAGTGACGATACTTGCGTCGAGGAGAAATTTCATAATTCACAGGAATTGTTATAATCCTTAACACGTTGACTGCCGCGCCTGTTTTCAATGAAATCTGCTTCAGGCCACGAGTGTCGTGTAGATTATTCCGACCAAATGGTTTCTTATGCCACCGCAATTAGAAAAGCAATCGAATGGTACCGAAAACTCGACGTTCGACTCCTTCTGGGAATTTCTGTCGCAAACGCTTTGACGGTTTACGAAATTGCAACAAGGAAGAACGTAAATATTAGAAGATTTAGAGAATCATTAGCTGGGAAATTAGTAGGCTTGTCTGAAAATACAAAAAATCCTTGTCTTCGACGGAGTCAGCATAATATCGCCGTTTGGAAAAATGATTCCGGAAGAAGCATTAGACGCGCATGCAAACTACGTTATGCAGATAAAACGGACCGATCAAAGACACGAGAGAATTTAAAGAAAACAACAACTTATTGTCCAAATTGTCTCGATCAACCTCAGCTTTGTACAGGACGCTTGAAAGTTTTACGTTCTAAATAATTTTCTTAATAAGCCATTTTCGTATTATTTTAATAACAATTCGATAGTTTTATTACTTCCTGTGGAATATCTTTTCAAATAGCCGAATAAGCGTCACCCGAACAGGATGACACGGCCCGATCAGAAACTTTGCTGTCGTCCGAATATGGGTGACGCGTATTTTTTAAAGACCAGTCATTTTCACTGGTTTCATCTTCTCATTTATTACTTTCTTACAGAAGCAATTCCATGTTATGTAGTACATTTTTAGTATTACCAATCCATCTGGGACCATGATCGACCTAAACGAGGGTTGACACATTTATAAAATTGTAGAACCAGTCGTTTTGACTGCTGTGGTATTTCTAGCGTTAGCATCTAGCGATCCAGCGATCGACGCGGAATTTTCCTGATAATTGATATCGTCATATCGAATGATACGCAGCAAAAATTTTAAAAACGTGTGACAAGTTGTACAAAACGAGGAAACTGGTCAATGGGGGCTCGATAAACAGATCACAGGACCCTTTTACACTTTGACAAGTACCAGTCATTATAAGTAGTTTTGATACAAAATTATTTTCAGTTTGAGTACATAGAAAACAAAATAAAATTCATTGTATTATTCTCTTAGTTATCGTTACGAAGGTCATTACATCATTGCGGAAAAAAGATATAACATGAAGTAGGAATTTGAAAATAAAATTGCAAAACCAGTCAATTTGTCTGGTGTGATAGTTCTAGTGTTATGATAAGGCTTAGTATAGCTCTATAATACTTGAAATAATATCGAAAAGTTTTTGCTATGAGCATACTATTTGTCGAATAAATTTTTCCCATAACAACGTGTTTTTAATACTTTGCTGTTTGACTTTTGCGATAAGCGGATCACGTGATGCTCCGTAATAATTATTATCAGATTATAAACACATCGTGATAAATATGTGTGTATGCTATTTCTTTCTTTTTTTTTTTTTTTGAAATTTAGTAAATTTATTTATATCCGATTGAAATTGAAATACGATGATTGATGTAAGGTGTTATGCAAAATGATACATTTGATAACAATATAAATAGGGAAAGGGTATTAATAAAAAGATTGTTTGAATTTATAATTATAGCAGATGGATTTGCAATACGTTGAATGTTCACATATTCGGAAAATTAACAAAACTACGCGACACCTACGATAATATCTTTACAGGTGGAAATCGTTTGGTTCCGATATCAGGCAAATGTAAATGAGACTTTAATTAAATAAGCAAATTACCCTTGAAAAACAGTTATATATTCCCTCGTGGGGTAATTAAATTGGTAAAACGTAATATGCACACAATAACAACTTTCCTATGAACAATAACAATTAATTTTACCAAAAACAATATCTAATGGGCATAAATTAATTATGAAATTTGCAAAGGATATGTAATTACAAAATACCAGAACGAAATCAACTTGGCTGCTGGTGCATCCAATTCTAATTAATGAAAATTAATATTGTTAATATCTTGAAAATCGTTTAGCATCGTTTTCAACGTTATACTTCTTGCTCATTAAATTCTCAGTGAAGTAGCTTTAACTTATCAAAGCATTTTAATACGAAATTTTATGCTCCAACGATTCTATTCGTGAAACACGTAATTAACTTGTTTGTTTTAACAGTTTCTTAGCTTCATTTTCTACTCTTTTGATACAACCACTCGATTTTAATTAAATTACATTTCAACTATATTGCGTAATATGAAATCTAAAAACAATATAAGATTTGTAGCATCATCTTTATCGCGTAAGCCGATCCTAAAAATAAATGTCTGCACAAATATCTCTTTAAATTCTAACATTTTTTTTTCTTTTTTATTTAAATAAATCGTTAATACACTTTTGCTGCAAATTCCTTCGTCCCACTCGTTTCCAAAAATTCGCTCCAGAATATCTTCGTTGCAATTTTCTTTCTGACAATTATCTACAACGCTGCCTAAAATTTCCTATTTTTTCCAATTAAAATTTTCCTCGAGTCTCGTTCATCCTACAACGCCATTCTATATTCCCTAACACCGTGTTATTGCCAATTCCAATTTCAACGAATCATCCAAACGTGCGAGAGGATTCTCGTAATTCGGCACACCGTATACACGAAACGAAGAGGATAGATATGTTCGTGGAGCGACGTTCGGGTATTCTTCGGCTATTCTTCGTGTATTCCTCGGCAATAAAGTCGATGACTAATTATCGATCCGTGAAAGAGAAACTACGCATCGTCTGACGCGCGAGTAACGCGCGAGAGATCAAACTGCTACCCTCTCCAAGTGCTTGTAAATATTTACCCAGCGAAGTTGTAGCAGCGTAGCTTGCAGACAAATTATTTTGATGATAAGCCGCCGATTTTGACAGATGTTAAAATCATCACAGTCGCCAAGTCGCAGTGAAATCTCGACAACAGTGAAAGTCAAAACTCAGTCGCTAACGCGAAAAGAGTCTCAGGCCGTAGTTTGGCAGTCGACATACTCACAATTGTATCAAATATTGAAGTTATTGAATTGTTGGAAATATATATATATATTATAATCTGTTAAAAATCAGCGTTATACTCATTCAACCACCCCTATTATCCTAATCGAAATAGGGGATCGATCTATTCGTGGCGTCGATTATTCGAATCGTAACGGGAATTTACGACTGCCGTTGACGCGTTTCTTCGAGATCGCGTCTCTCAGCGAACGATCGAAACAACTGGATCTACCAGATTACTCGATCTATTAAACCTCCTCCGCCTTGAGCGTTAAGTCATTCGAGGTACGCGATATCGTTTGACCTGACCGGTTACCCTTTGATCGATAAATTAAACGACAACAAGGTACGTATTACAAGCAGGCGGATTTAAATTTCGAAGCAAACAGCAGGTTAATAAATTCATTGAGCCGTCGTTATTTCGTACGAAGTGGGAATAGCTGGCCGACCGAGACTCGACAAACAGCTCAAAGTTTCATTCCGATCTGTTACACGGTTGCCTCCTTCGCATCGTGTACATACAAGTGGTAGAAAGCGTACGTTTAACTTTCGAGTTGGAACTTTCAAGCATTTTAATGCTTTCAGCCCAACCACCAACGTTAGCAGGGCGGAGGCTCGATTTAAAATGTTTCAAGTTGTTTCGTTAGGATGGTACAAGTCGCCAGCAATTTTCTCTTTCTTTTCTCTCTACGAACTTCCATTTCTACATGAAAGTTAATCCACACGCTTTTACTAAAGAAAACGCTGCCCAGCCATGAAAACTTCTACCCTCCAAGATGAACTTGAACCATCTGAGTCTCGCCAGCTGAGATACCTGATCCCGTGAAATTAATCTTTCGCCCTGTATCTTCCTTTCTTATAATCCCTCCTCTACTTGGCCAAAGCTTCTCTTTATATCGTCATTTCTTCCTCATGAACCAACATCCTACCATTTTTACAGATTTCGTCCCTTTCTCTAAGGTGCTTACAATCAAATCGGTGACGAAGGACAGTTTAGACGCGTTAACGTCCCATGAGAAACTACAAAGGGATGGTGAAAAATTCATTTCGATTTTTCGTCCTGCCAAAGGATAGTCTTTTCCCATTTTTCCAAAACTATTTAAATGCAGCAAGCGTAGACACGTTTGTCGAGCCACAAAAATTCAATCAGAACCATCGCTATAGAATCGAGCGAGTGATCGGTGCACGTCCGATCGGGGGCTGTAACCGATCGCATTCGTTTCGTGTTGTGTGATCGGAAGATTGTTGAACCTATTGGTTATGAATTTTCATCATATTTATGCACAAACTGCAGTGTATCCGTGCGTTCCATTATACATGCATATGCTCGTTTTAACATTGTGATTCTAACTGATTCTGCTTATTTCGCTGTGATCGTAGATTCTGACGATTCTCACCAAGAATTGCCTCCTTTCTCGTTCTTTATACCTCGTATCCTCCATTCCATTGCACGTTGCGCCCTTGCAAGGGGGCAGATCAAGACACAGCGTTGTGTGGGAATGTTCGTGGAAGTAGTGGAACGCGCACCCCTACAGAAATGTTGGAGAGCGTGCGAGTTATGTTGTGGGAACCATCGGGTTCGTCGTTGCATGGTCGATTGGAAATTCTGAGGTTTGCAGCAGGGTTTCGGTTATTGAGCTATGGAAAAGTGTTAAAACTAAAAATACATGCTACTGCAAGTCCGTAAAATTACCGTTTGAGCGGTGGCATGCGGGTGATCGTAGTACTAAAAACCTATTTCTCAAAAATAGCGGCTGGGTCTGACCGTGATACATGTCGTTATGAGACTCAACAACCATTTTTCTATCAAAATTTCACTAATGTATTTTTCTTTGCCAAATCTTAACACTAGAACTACCTATAGTTAACACGAAGCTGTTTCTACCAAAACCAGTGAAAATGACTGGTCTTTAAAAAAATACGTAATAATAGAATATTTTTATAATTAATGATTTATTACTTTCTTACAGAAGCAATTCCATGTTATGTAGTACATTTTTACAATTACAAACGAGGGTTAGCACATTTACAAAATTGTAGAACCAGTCATTTTGACTGCTGTGGTATTTCTAGTGATCGATCCGGAATTTTCCTGATAATTGATATCGTCATACCAAATGATACGCGGTAAAAATTTAAAAACGTGCGGGAAGTTGTAGAAAACGAGGAAACTGGTTAATTGGGGTTCGATAAACAGATCGCAAGGTCCTTTTACGCTTTGACAAGTACCAGTCATTTTAACTGGTATTGATATAAGTAGCCTTGGTACGAAAAAACTACATAGAAAACAAAATAAAATTCGTTGTATTATTCTTCTAGTTATCGTTGCGAAAGTCATCATCATTGGGGAAAAAAATATAACATGAAGTAGGAATTTTAAAGGAAAAATTGTAACACCGGTCAATTTGACTGGTAGTTCTAGTGTTAATCGAAGCTTTTATGTATCTAAACATTTAATAGAATCTACGAATAGGATACAGTGGCGTTGTCGTTTTGTTCTAATTCGACAAATCAATCGTAGAGTCTGAATTAGAGTCTGAATTCTATGCTAAAGTTAGACGAAAGTTTGATTTTTAATGGATGGAGAAGCTTACGGGATACAGTAGAATGAAATCATGGGAAACAATAGACGTCGTATATAATTGATTAACTTGTTCAATAATCCAAATCTGTTCTAGATGAAAGGGTGAATTTTTCGCAACCCTTTGTTTCCGAGAAAATAGTCAGTTTCGATACTGCATCTAGTACACGTAGGACACTTGATTCAGAATTGAATTCGTGTCTCTCGATAAATTGATATAGAGTAACGCTACAATAGGAGTAGATTTGCATTGAACAACAAGGGCAGCGTTTCCAACAATTTTTCTCCCGAATAAACGAACGACTAAACAAAACGTTTAACCGTGATCCTTTTTTATCGGTCGTAGACAATATCATCAATGTTTGCGAACGGATCCGCTGTGGAATAAATCGAGGATGAAGAAGACGATATCTGGGAAGAGTGTATCTGTATAATTATAATCTGCTTCCGGCACCTATTCCGGATATTTTCTTCATGCGATGAATTCATTTTCAGCCGTTTTGTTTTCGCAAGTGTCGGTAAAGATCACAATTACGGTAGAAAACAGGTGGATCGCTAAACGTAGCGTTTATACTCGATAATTTAATATCGCGTTAAACCCAAGCGGCCTCGTTCATTTTCCAACATCGAGACTCTAAAATCTCTCAGACGACTCATAATATCTCTCTTTAGACAGTTCCATCGTCCGATCTGATTAAACTCTCATTTTCCCTGTTTTTCAAGCTAACCACGAACTAACAACAATGTTGCTTTCCACGGAGTTTCCTGTCTCGATTAGCGAAACTTCGTTCTTAAAAAGAAATCAAAATGTCGCATCCTAGGAAAAATTCTATTTATCATCTTTTCGTTTGAACTGATCTTCTATTTTTTCTGTTTGCTTCGTCACATCGCTGAGAAGATATATAGCGAAATGAAAGCTGTAGTATTTAGTAGCTGTAGCATAGAAAATGAAGCGTGTAGTATTTCTTCCCAAGCTTCATTTCCTTTCTTTTTTTTTTTTGGAGATCGATGAAGATCAAGACAATATTACAGTGTGCTTTGCGATTCGCGTCGCGATTATCGGGTTTGCAGAGAAACTTGCTTTTGTATTTGTATTGGGCTGGCAACTAAGTAATTGCGGAATTTGCCATTAACATCTAATGGCAAAATCCGCAATCACTTAGTTGCCAAACGAATAGAAAATCACTAAAACCGTATCGGTATATTCGCAAGTACCTAATTTTGCAAGTTTCTGCGGAAAGTCTTCACTTCCCGCACAAACTTCTCTATAATTCGCAAAACTATCTGCCACTACTTGCTTACATGCAAACATTGTGGATATATCACGTTCCATAAATATTTGCAAGGGTCGTAGATTCTCTTAATTAATTAATTATCACGTTCGTTTCGAGATTAATTTTGTATTCAAAGCTTCACAAATGTTTTTCGTTCTTGCATCGATACATATTCTTTTACCGTATTACCCATATCTCGAATTTTTATTTTTCAACGTTCTTTCCTATCCTTTTAAAATAGAACTCCTTTGCAATTTCTTTTTTCTTTTTTTGCATTGTTACGATAGCATTAAATTTCAGTAATTGTTGAAACAATTATCGCGACGCATTAATTTTATTTAACGAATTGCAAACGATATCTACAACTTGATAAACCCACTGATTACCACAATTTCAATAAACGTATCGATTTAGTATTTCACTTACAAACGTTATAGATATTATGAAATGTTATATAAACAGCAGCAAGGGAAGCTTGTTAACTACGATTAATTATCCGTTGCAAATAAACAGAATCCGCTCTAAGCCTTACATAGTCGAATTAATTAAATTTTATAACTGACGCGAATGCAACCAAGAAGATTGTAATCAGACAGGTCCTCGTGCATTTTGATTTATCAGCCAACGAAAAATGTAAAGATTGGACGAAAATTTAAATCAAGTATTTAACGAGAGCATATTATGAATTAATCTGTTCAAGCTGGTCAACGATCCAATTTAAATAAAATCTAACTACGATGACAAACAAATAGTTTCTCTGTTGAGAATCGTGGGTCTTGTTAACCGAATTAACGTTATAGGAACACTAAATTTACACTTGGAATTAATATTAGAATAATTATATATTTATTTTATGGACCATTTCTAAGATATTCATCGATACACACTTGTACGCGTCTCAGCACTTTCTTCCATAGCCGACTGTTGACTTTCTTTTCTTTTCTTTTTTTATTTGGTCGTCAATTTACAAGCAATTCTCATTGAGAATTTTAAGTAACTTCATTTGGCGTGGTACAGTAACTTGGATTATAATAATTTATATTACGTTTGATTTCAGTTGAATTTAATGCTTCAATCTAAAGGGTGTTTTCTTCTTACTCTGCGGGTCTGATCCGTCGTGTCAAGTAGTTGGGTGACTAATGGCTTGTGGTGGTTGTTGACTCTTGTGTTATATCTGCTTTTGAATTTGTATATTTCTTCTTTGACTGTGGGTATCTTGAGGTCGAGGTGGACTGTCTCCTTGGTGACATAGCAAGGTGCATTTATCAAGGATCTTAGTGTTTTTGATTGGAATCGTCGAAGAATTTCTATGTTGGAGTTACTCGCAGTTCCCCATAGTTGGATCCCATAGGTCCAAACAGGTTTTAGTACGGTTTTATATAGCAATATTTTGCTCTGTGTGCTTAAGTTGGAGCGACGGCCAATGAGCCGGTAGAATCTTTTGAGTTTAGCCTTGAGTCGCTTCGATTTGTCTATGCTGCGTTGTTTCCATGTCAATCTCCTGTCTAAGCTCATGCCCAGATATCTGACCGAGTCCTTGTTAGGAATAGTAATATTGTTGATGGTCACCTGAGGACAGGTTTGTTTTCGCAGCGTGAAGGTTACATGTGTGGATTTATTTTCGTTAATTTTGAGGCCCCATTTGTGGGACCATTTTTCCATAGAGTCCGACTGTCAACCGACTGAACCGTTTACATTCATCTGTTTTTGAGACGCCACGCACACACACACTTCCACACACTGATACTCATATACAAGTATCTCTACTACGCATCTAATCTAGTCCAGCGCATAAAATTATACATATCTCAATATTCTCAAAAATATATTAAATATTGAATAACTCTGCCGTCGTAGATTTATTATATTCGTTGAAATTACTATACAGGACGTTCCAGAACTGGTATTCTTCTAATTTGAGCAAAACGTTATTCTATATGAAAAAAAAGAAAGTTTGGGAAACAGAATGAAATTTTTCCGTTTCGAACTTTGTTTTAGAGAAAGTTGAGTTTAAAATACACGGAGTATATGAAGTGAAAAGTACGTGAATAACTAAATCCTAATCCGGAATACGTTTAACAATCAACGATTTATTCTATTTCAACTTGCTTTTCCTCGGAACAAGGCCTTAGATAAAAGAAATCGTTCTCTACATCTTCAATTTGCTTCTACAAGTTGCAGGATAATTTTCCGCTCGAATGTATATAAAATGTTCCATTTTAAGACACCCTATATACCGCTGCAGATACTCAAAGCAATATTATTGGATACGCTATCGGATTCCATACAGCTACGGAACAGTTTCCTTTATACCGAAAAGTTAGATGTAAATTATTGGCTGATAAAGAGATTCTTTCAATAAATTATCATTTTCCACCTTATTCTTTATCTCGTTAACGCCGGAGCGACAAAATTTCATCCTTAATCTTCAGATCTTAGAAGATCTCTTTTACTATTCATTCGATTGCTCGCTAAACGACAAGTTTCTCTGTTAACAAGCTCTTATTCTTTATTATATCTCCAATATCCGATACGATTCAGAGTATCAAAATATATCTATATTTCTCGTACATGGAATGTCGGTATGGCTTCTTGAAGGTAAATACCAAACTAAAAAAGAGAAAATAAAAGGACCACTTATCCGCACAAGTGTACCCCATCCCACAACGAGGAAATTCAACTTAAAACCTTCTTTCAATCTTCGAAGCAACGGCAGAGAGAGAGAGAGAGAGAGAAAAGGGACGAGAACAGAAAGAGAAAAGAAAGAAAAAGGGAAGAGATAAAAATACAACGAGATCGAACAGGACTATCCTGGTCCATGGCAGAATTCACTTTTGAGCTGCTACCTAGATCGATGCGGTGGCTCAACGTCTGGGCTTTCTTTGTCGATGACACGAGCATAACAGCGCCACGGACGCTATATAATTTGAACTTTTCTGTCACGATGACACGTGCGCAATTTATTTTCCCCCCGCTGCATTTACTTTCCCAGCCGCGCATCGCGCCGGCTACTCGTTCTCGAAAAATAAAAGTTGCCAACCGTCGCAATGAAACGAAGCTAGGAGGTGGAACGAGAAAACAGAACTGCAGAAATAAGGAAGAGAGAGAGAGAGAGAGAGAGAGAGAACGAGAGAGGCTTGAGAAACGTGTAGCATTATCGCGATAATGCAACGTCGTCTTCCACCTGAAGCAGCACACGGTGTATCCATTACTATTACCTTTTTATTTTCATTGCAGTACGTGTGGCCGCCTCGAAATATCCACCTGCAGATCTTGTATGCCGTGTCCCGATTCGATGGACGATCGTAAATTCCTCTGCCTTTGCCAGCCGTTAATAGCTCGCGCGAAATTGAATGTTCGATTCCTGCACAGCCGTCGAGTCGTCTCAAATCATTTCGTTGCAATTACATCGTCTTCTAACGATGTCTGAAAGAATCGATCGCCAGGCTCAACATTCCGACCACTCCAGTCATCCGGTACATCGTTGAAATAGGTGCCATATAACTGACGTGGGTGGCATCGGTTTCATCCTGATCGAAGGATCAGGTGGTGGATCCTATGCTTGCCTTCCATGCGATACAAAAGTTTTAACGTCGTTCTTAATATGCTAGTTACTGGGCTGACTTGAGAACTCAACATCTCCATCGTACGTACTTCCATAAAGAGAAGTGGAAATTTGTCTAAAGCTGATCGGTTCGGTTTCCAAGAGACTCGTACAGCGACTGCTGATATTATTATTATTCCTTCGTGCAATTCTAGTAATTTCTTCCGATCTTGGCAAGATGGAATATGACGAACGATTGAATTTGTGATGGAATGAATTGGTCGTGTAGAGGATTTGTAAAGGATTGATAAATAGGTACTTGCTGTTGCAACCCGTCAAATATATTTGAAATAATTAAATAAATAAGTAAACAAGTAATGTCGTGAGACGCTCGTACAAACGTGTTCGCTAGACAGTGCATAATCGCTCGCAGATAATTCGTGGATGCTGATAGATACTGGGTATATACTGAACTCTTCTCGGTTGCGTCCGTTTATTTATACTGGTCAGGGGAAAGTCGGAAAAATCAAACTTGTCCTTGTTCGACGGTTACACGAAGCACGTTGTATTGCCCGGAGTTTATTCGTTCTTACATTACGTGTATCTTAAAGATCTTGATACTCCGAGGTAAAACAACGACATGATTTGAATTGCTCTGTAATCATGTGCCGCTACAGTCGATACGTCGATGAAGCCAATTAATCCAAATTATAGGAAGCATCATATCGACGTGGATAGTCGGTACTTGCAATCTTCTAGGAATTCTCCTTTCTCGAAGTTTGGCCAAAATTTGCTACAGATCGAGGACAAGACATAGGAAACTGCAGGTGGACAATCGTTATAGTCAATACGTAGGTGGTGCACTTTGAAGCAATGTGGGTCACTCGAACTCCGTAGTATCTGTCGAGGGTTAAAATCACTTTGTAGCGATACTTCGTGAAACTGAAATTGTTTCAGACAATCTACAATGCAGATGCACAGAGGAAGTATCCAAAGTGACTAGCCCTCTATATTCACGCAAATACCGTTGCTTTTACCGAAAAGTTTCGTTAAGTGCAAGTTAGCCAGGTTTTAAAGGAATCCGGATATTTCGGACAAAGGACTTCTTGTATTCTCCGAAAACCGATTGTGTTATCGAAGTTATCGTTCTGTCGTTCGTTCATTTCCTGAATTACGTTATTCGACAAACGAGAGAAGAGCGAATTTAACTTTTCTTCGTCTTCGTTGATTTCTTTCGTAGACAGACGCCTGTTCTGTGTAGCGGTGACACGCCTCGAGGCCAGTCGAATTCTCGTCGCAAATAGACTCACGAAATTCCTTGAAACAATGTCCGCCTTAAATTAGAATTGACCGTGGAACGCGAGATGTGGAAAAAACGAACAGGTGTGGACGAAGGATTCGATTTAGAGCTAATGGAACGTACATGTCGCGGAGTTTCCTCCAAGTGTACTGGCGTAAAAAGTATTGGCAGTTACATTTGCGTACGCCTTCAGTTCTGTTACCTCTGCTTCGACTCGTCTACCGCTTGCCATTTTCTCGGTATTATTTTCCTTTTATCATTCCCACAATTAAAGAACGTATTCGAATATTTTGGAACATATACTACTCGCAAAAATAGTTGTAGCTGTATGAACATAAACTCGAATGCACTCTCTTTCCAATATTTCCAATATTTCCAATATCGTGGAAAGGAGCGATAAAAATTTCTCGATTGAAATCTTTGAAACTTCATATCAAATATATTTATTATATTTGAAATCGACGATTTAATGATATACAGAGTGTTGAGCTACAGGTGTCGGGAAATTTAAAGGTTGATTCTTGAAATAAGACGAAAATCAAAAATAAAAAGATTGCGTTTCCGGCTTTGTTTTTTATTTTTCTTTTTGTTATTAGCAACTAAACCTCCTTACACGAACGAAAGAAAGTTAGCCTAAAAAGTGGAGTGCAAAGTGATCCTCGAACCGTCAATGTTCATAGCAAGTTTAGATAGATAGATTGATACTAACACCTAGTCAACGTCACGGCCAATTAGGTCATATTAGTTGCCATATAATTAATAATTGTACCAGTTATACAGTTAATTGTCTTGCTGTATAATGATACAATTAGTAATTATATATCAAATAATATCGATTGCCGGCTCTCACCGCGAGGAGGTGCTGCGGATGAAGACCCTACTCTATCCGTGACCCATCCACCCTCCTTTTACGCAAAAAGATAATACAATTTATTCATCGTCAAATAAATATTCCTTTTGGTATGCGTTTACACGATGTTCGAAACAAACAGCAGAAAGAGATTTGATAAAAAAGACCGACGAGAAAACTGGAAACCTGACTGGGATTCGTAAAAACCTGAAATCTAAAGATTAAATTAAATCTTAATCTAATTGTAATTTTGCATGGGATATTGTTTTATATGTCTATATATACATATATGTATGTAAATCAAAATTTTCGACTTTTATTGTCGTCAAAGTGAAAACTAATTGATTATGATTAAGAATTGTAATAATTAAATGTAATCAAAAGTTAAACAAAAAGGACAAGAGAATAGGATGAAATATGTGCCATATAGAATTAACTACTACATAATACATGCAATGTACAGTGCCATGCTTTTACTACGATGCCATGCTTTTACTAAGATGCCATGCTTTTACTACCATGCCATACTTCTTACTACTATATCAACCTATTTACTACCTACACCTTACCTACTTACTTAGATTGCAACCTCAAAGTAGCCTACCTAACCATAAATCACATCTACGTAAAAATCTAAATATCTGCTTACTTTATCAACGTAATAATCTAAATGTAATAAAGGGAAAGGGAAGGGACTATTTAACGTTCTATTTTAGGGACACTAAACTTTTGACAATACCGAAAAATTATAAACTCCGAGATGTCTAAACTAAATTTCTCTTAAAAAGTAGGAAGAAACCAAAGAGAAACAGCAATCAATCAGAGAATAAATCCAAAATTGCGACGCTCTCGTACATAAAATAATAGATAAGAGTAAAAAAGGAAAAAATAATAAAAAGGAGAATAGATCATTCTATTTCGTTCCCAGTCAGATAAGTATCACTGTACAGAATGGGACCACGATGGAGTTGACATAGTCAAGACATATCCCATGGTGTCCAACGGTGTCCAACGGCATCCCACGGTGTCCAACGGCGTCCCACGTTGCAGTCCAGTTTAGATCATCCAAAATTCTATCCGTGACTTTTGGTGATCAAAACGGGGCTGTATTAGCGTAGTTCTTGGCTTGGAATCGTTTTCCAAAGGTTAATCAACTGATTAATTTGGAAAGCGATGCCAATTACCAGGTCTCACCACGAGGAGGTGACTACGCACGAGACCCGCCCATGAGTTACTCAACATTACACAAAAATGTCGACATTCAAGCTGTTAACAAGAATGTCGAGTTCTGATTCTACTTCATGGGCCTGCGTAAAGAGATAGATATTTCGTAGCCTAACTGCGAAATACCTGTCTCCTACGCAGCGCGTACATGAATCTTAACAGACTTAAAACAAGGCATACACAACGCAATATCTATCTCCCACACGGTTACATCGATCAGTACAAACATCGTACAATAATTCGCAACCCTATCGGCAGCATTCCGTATCAAAGACACATTTGTCTAACTTGGAACGAAAGAAAAAGAATGAGGCTACTATGGAAAAGGAGCCCCAACAATCGGACGATGAAAGAAACACCGCGGCGCGCCCGGAACGAACGAAATCGCGATCTCTCGAAAGAACTAACAAACCTACGTGACGTACCCCCGTGCACCAGATAACCCTAAGGTTCAGCGGAAAGCCCAAGCATTGACCTTTGCTCGATTCCTGTCGCGTCGTCTGCAACTTATCACGGTCGATGGCACCAACCGACGATACCAGTGATCCAGCAAATGGGCCTGCAATTTAACACACTCCAACTGAACAAGCGACGGCCCGGGGAGGGACCGCTGAACAGGATTACAAAGGCAAGGCCCCAACTGAACAGTGGGGTCCACCCCCGCGGGTTTGCCACTTGAACAGGATTACGGAGGACGTTAAATGCGGGTCCCTGCCCAAGTACCGAAGTACCAATCGGACAGGATTGCGAATCTACGACTCGGGTATCACCAGCGCGATGACAACTCCCGCGATTCGCGGCAAACGACGAGCAGTTGTCGAGTAGTCACCAAGACAGAGGTGTCCTTGGGGCGACTTACGAATCCAAAGAGTTGTCCAGTGCACGTTGACCCGCACGTACCCGGAATACGCGCGAGCGAGTACGTCACGCTACAGTTTGAAAGAACTGAGCGACCGTGAACCGATAAATCGCGGGAACAATTCTTCGAATGTGGTAAGCGAGGGGATCAAGATAGACGAGATTTCTGTTTTCCGTTCCAAGATAGATAAGTATCTTTGTACAGAATTAGCTTACAGTGCACATAACATAGGTATCTATCTTATGATTAATTAAAGCTAAAACGCACGCGTCCCACGGTGTCCATCGTTGTCCATCGTTGTCCATCGGTGTCCATCGGTGTCCATCGGTGTCCATCGGTGTCCATCGGTGTCCATCGGTGTCCATCGGTGTCCCACGGCGTCCCACGGTGTCCCACGGTGTCCATCGTTGTCCATCGTTGTCCCACGGCGTCCCACGATGTCCCACGGTGTCCATCGGTGTCCAACGGTGTCCATCGGTGTCCATCGGTGTCCCACGGTGTCCATCGGTGTCCCACGGTGTCCATCGGTGTCCCACGGTGTCCCACGGTGTCCATCGGTGTCCCACGGTGTCCATCGGTGTCCCACGGTGTCCATCGGTGTCCCACGGTGTCCCACGGTGTCCATCGGTGTCCCACGGTGTCCATCGGTGTCCCACGGTGTCCCACGATGCAGCCCAGTCTGAATCAGCCAAAATTCTTTTGGCGGTTTTTGGTGACCCAAACTGGACTGGTGCGTAGTTCTTAGCTTGGTATCGTTTTCCAAAAATTAATCAGTTGATTAATCTTTGGAAAACGATGCCAATTACCAGGTCTCACCACGAGGAGGTGACTACGCAAGAGACCCGCCCATGAGTTATTGAACATTATGCATCGGCCTCGACATTCAAGCTGTTAACGAAAATGTCGAGTTCTGATTCTACTTCATGAGCCTGCGTAAAGAGATAGTTATTTCGTAACCGAACCGAGAAACACCTATTTCCTACACAGCAGTTACACGAATTTTTGCAAAGGTAAAGCAAAGCTTACACAACGCAATATCTATCTCCCACACAACGCAACATTCATCTCTCACACAACGATTACATCGATCGATACAAACATCGTACAATAATTCGCTCGATGCCAGTGATCCAGCACTTAACACACTTGAACTGAAAAGCGGGGCTCGTGGAGGGACCGCTGAACAGAATTACGAAGGCAAGACTCCTACTGAACAGTTGGGTCCATCCCTGCGGGGCCACTGGAACAGGATTGCGGAGGACGTGAAATTGCAGGCCCTGTCCGAGTACCGAAGTACCTCAACAAATTCGCAAGCGTCACTGGCGCGACGTCAACTCCCGCGATCCGATGCAAACGTCGGGCAGTCGTCGGACAGTCACCAAGCAGAGGTGTCCTTGAGGCGACTTACAAATTCAAAGAGTTGTCCAGTGCATGTTGTTGACCCGCACGCACTCGAAATACGCGCGAGCGAGTTTGAAAAAACTGAGGGATCGCAAATCAATAAATCGCAAGTACAATTTTTCCTGTGTGTTAAGCAAAGGGATCAAGAGAGAAGAGATTTTTATTTTTCGTTCCAATATGGATAAATATCGTTGTACAGAATGGGCTCACAATGCACCTGACATACGTGAAACAGGTTTGGATGATCTTGTTGAGATATGTATAATTTTCTGTGCTAGACTAAGTTAAACGCGCAGTAAGAATACTTGTATGCGAGTATCAGTGTGTAGAAGTGTGTGTATGCGCGACGTCTCGAAAACAGATGAAGGTAAACAGTTCAGTCCTTAGAAGCATCTGGAAGGACAGTCGGTTAATATCGGGTATAGAAGAAAGTGCTGAGACGCGTG